>NC_052357.1:38268237-38568237 GCF_009727055.1 Benincasa hispida
TATATATAATTTAGAAAATATGAAAAAGCATAAAAAATCTAAAAAAAATATGAAATCGAACCGAACATATGGTTCAGATGTTTGGTTCGATTTCAGAAAATATATTTTTTAAAATTTGTTGTTCAGTTTCGTTTGAATCTCAAATCAAATCGAACCGTGAATACCCCTAAACTCCATAGTTCTCCATAGGTCCTCCAACCTTTTCTATGAGTTCTGTTAAGGTCTCTACGAGTCCCTCAGTGGGACTAACCTTTGCATGAGTCATGCGGAGGTTTTCCATGGCTTTTGGTCAATCAATTCGCATCGGTTGCCTAAGGTCACAAGTGGCAATCGGTTAGATGAGTCCCATTGGCTCTAGATCAGCCATCTCGAGCCTCTCTCTCCATCCTTAGGATTCTTATCGTTACAATTCTCGATCTTAGCCCATCTACGTAAATTTAACAATAACATTCTATTAAACAAGTTAATTATTATTATTATTATTTTTATTATTCTCTCTATGTGTGTATATATGACTCTTCTTTAAATTATTAAGGATAAATGTTTGAAAAGTAAAAAAATCGAAATAGGGTGATATATTATACAAGAAAAAAAGAGTTTATTTTATAATGTAAATTTGCACATATAAATATAGTTAACTGCATAGAGATTTTTTTTTATTATAGAATAAATACACTAATTTATTTTAATTATAAATTAAAAACGAGAAATAAAGATAACTGGTAAGGATAAAATATACATAGAAAAATGAGAACAAAAATGTCAAGAGACGATTCCTTCTTAGAAAATCATATATCAAGAGTACATCAAAAGCTTCTTAGGTGTCCCTTATATAGATATCCTAGTATATCTAGACATCTCGAGATGTCTGAATATAATCCTATCTTACTACAAAATAAACAATGTCATATAAGAATTTTGAATTATTTCCACCCATCAAAGGAACTCAAGTGGTCAACTATCAATTTTGTAATGTTCTCTATTAATGACGAAGGTGAATTTTCTAACCTAGATGTGACAACGATTGGATTGATCAATATGTAATTAACTTGACATAGGTAACTTTTCTTTGTTCACACCTTCTAGATGGGTAAATAGGAAAATTAGTTATGGTAAATTTATAAATGCCTAATAAAGTAGGCTTATAGCATGTGCAAGAGCAAAATTTTTAAAACAATTTGTTGCTTTAAGGAATCATTTTACAATAAAAACACATTTCTCCAATTTTGTGGTAAAGATTTTGAGCTTATGACTTCTAATAGAAGTTATACTTAAATTGTCAAATTTTCATATATGACTCATTTTAATGGTAGATATTATTTTATGAGTATGTATATTAAGTATTTGAGATTTAAATATTTGAGATAATTAATTTATGTATTTGGATATATGAGTGAACTAATGTTTGAAAGTTAAATAATATTACTGTTTGATTTATCAATTTTGTATATAAAAACCAAAGTTGAATAGTTATTAATTAAATGTAAGAGAACAAATTATTAGTAAAATATTTTTTAGCATATTCTAATAATAATTATTTATTTAATTACTTACAATAATAAATGAATATTTTTATATCAAACAATAATTAAACTTAGAAGTGATTTCAAATTTAGAAAATTGGGAAAACTAATAGCAAAATATCACTATCTATCAAAGATAGACTGCGACAAAAATTTATTGGTGTTTGACGGATGTCTATCATGGTCTATCGTTGTCTATCACTAATAGACAATAACATTTTACTATAATTGAAAATATTTTCAGCAGATTACTATTTAAAACAATTACCCCTTAAACTTAATTAAATTAAACTATAATTACTAAACTAATTAAATAAATGATGGAGCTATTCACACTTATTTTATAGCCCCGATTTAGGAATTCATAGTACTTTATTTCAATCTCTATGTCAAACCCCCTGAACTCTCCTCCATCATGATTTTTCCCTTTCATTCTGAACACCACCAAAACAAATCCAAATGTGTAAAATTTACCTATAATTTATACATAAAAAAAGTAGTATTACAATGAATAATGTAATTAAAAATGGAAAAAAAAAGAAAAAAAATGAACATTCGATGAATAGTCGGGTGGGATTGAGATTGAGAAAAAAAATAGAAACTCGACTTCTTTCTATACCTGGTCCATACCAAGCCAGAGTAAGAATTGGGCTAAAAAACAAGAAGCGCTTCTTCTTTTTGTACCCAATCAATACTCGCCCAGGATAGGCCCAGGTCAATAACCTGTGCCCAAACTCCCCCAGTATTGGGCCATGTTTACCCACCTTAGTTTTTTGTACCTGGTTTATACCCAGCCAGCATGGGACCCGGGTTATCCTTACCTTTCATGGTACAAGGTCACGATTACCCACCCTAGTCTTTTGTACTCAATCCATACTCAACCAGGGCGAGACTCAGGTCATCCCTACTTTCCTTAGTACCAGCCACAATTACCCACTAAGTCTTCTGTACCCGGTCAGGGTGAGACTCGAGTCACCCTTACCAGGTCGTGATTGCCCACCCAATCTTTTGTACATGGTCCATACTCGGCCAGGGCAAGACCTAAGTCACCTTTACCTCCCCCAATACCAGGCCTTGATTACCCACCCCAATATTTTGTACCTAGTCCATCCCCGACCATGGGAAACCTGGGTCACCCCTACCTTCCCCATTACTAATAACAATCGTTGCCAGTTATTATAAAACACATTAACTTTTTCAGTAAATAATTACCAATTGAATTAAATAATTATCAGTGAGGAAGCAATTACACATTTAAAGAATGATGTCGTAGAAAAAGAAACAATAAACAAGCAAGCATCACTAATTCGAAATGAAAATAAACAAATGAATTCTAACATGAAGGACATGATCAAACTATTCGATATAAAAAGATGTGATATGAATGAAATACATACTTTTTTTACGTAGTGTACTGATAAATCATATGATGGCCATTGTAACAGCTTCTCCTATTGGTATGGCCATTGTACTATAATCAACTGGGAAGGCTGGTGAAGCCTATGTCTGTAAAGGCATAGTGTATTCTGAGACCGTCTTTTCGTTTCAACTCTTAGTCCCCCTAACTCAGAATGATCACTTGGAGGAGGGGGATCTTCTGGCTCAATTGGATCTCGACCCTGAGGGTCCTAGACTTCTGGATCCTGGGCGAGATTACTTACTGATTGTAATGCAAAAGTCTAGGACCCTGAGGGTCATAAGAAATGGTGTGTATAAAATACTCAGTAAGTAATGCCACTATCGAGGTCAGGCTATGTAATGCATACAATCAATTAATACTGGATGGCCATCTAGTAAACGATTTAGCCCAACCTAACCGCATCTGGTGGTCTGAAGGCTCATAAACATAGTAGGAAACCTATAAGTTTTCGATAGCATAGTATAAAACCTATCAGTTTTCATGACATAGTAAGAAACCCGTCGACTTCTGGTAACATAAGAGCATTAGAAGTGTAAATTGCCACCATTCAATTCTCATACAACATGCTAACAATGAATCCCACATCATAAATCATATAGATGTATGCAAATATCATCATGTGATCATGCTTCTCAATATCATCCAGAAAAATCAAATAAATCATGTTGTCTAAGTTGCCTGGGTCAACGGTAGTTCTAATAGTAAGATTACTTACCTCAATATCAAATTCAGATAATAGATTTAAGCAAAGCAATCTCCAACAAAACCCGAATTAAAACCAACAACATAAAAAATTTTAAACCCAAATATCTAAAACCTTATTCTATTCTCCAATTTATCAAATTGGATCTAATTATAATTACCCAAAATATCATCTGATTTGAAACTACTTTCAATCTTTCCCACCATACAATTCTATGTCAAACATCAGAATTTAAGGATTAAAACCCAAAATTACAACATCTTTATCTAGTCCAAAAGAGTTCCAAATTCAAATAATTACAAAAAATCACTCCAAACGGTCCTTAGTGTTGTTGGACAGCAACTCCAAAGGCTCCAAATTCTTCAATCTAGTGCCTAAATGATATGGGTAAATTAGATATCAACTCGAATCCTAATAGGTAAACAAAATTAGACCAAGACCTTAGTGGGTATTCAATAATCTCCTAGAAAAGAGCTAAAAAGGCCAAATCTTACTAGCAACCAAGGTTCTTACAAAAATCCACCGAAATGATGGTAGCTTGTCGATGACAGCAAATAAATTGTAAAAAATCGTGACTGGCAGTCAGGAAAATAAAAGCGGAAGGGATTGGTATCATTTACCTCGTTGTTGTACACGATAGAGCCATGGAGCTAAATAACAGAAAATATATTGCATCGTTTACCTCGTCGATGTACACGATGGAGTCTGAGAGCTAAACGATATTGAGAGTGTTGAATCATTTAGCTCTTCTTTGTACATGATAGAGTCAGAAAGTGAAGCGATGGAGTCAATCGTTTACCCTTTTGTTGTATACGATGGAGTCTAGAAGCTAAACGATAGAGTGAATATTGAATCATTTATCTCTTTGTTGTATACGATAGGATTAGCAAAACTAAACAATAGAGAGAGAACTTTATCACTTGTCTCTTCATATTCAACCACTTACTTCGGGAAGGGGCAACCTTCCCAATTATACACTATTCCCTATTTTAGGGATACAAAGAATTAAAAAAATATTTAACGAAGGACTAATGGTATGAGGACACATGGTCCAATACATGGAGAAAGAATATTTATTTATTATTACCCATTCCTAACAGAATTATGGAGCACTAAGGGAATACTTCTTCATGACTTACCTCAATAACATGCCATTCTTTAGCTAATGTGTTTTATTGACTCTTCCTTGGTAACTGACATGACAGAGTCTCTAACATCCCCCCTCAAACTTGTGGGGAGTTCAACTATCCCAAGTTTGGTTTGTAAGTTGAAAAATTGAGAGTGTGTTAACGATTTTGTGAGACAGTCAGCTAACTGATCTAATGAAGGTACATACCTGATTTCAAGCTTCCCTTTAAGGACTAGGTCTCAGACAAAATGGATGTCTATTTCAATATGTTTGGTCCAAGCATGGAAGACAAGGTTGGAGTGGGACTGCTGAATCTCGTTTAAGAGCTGTTGAAGCCAAACAATTTCTGAGGTAGTGTGTGCAAGGGCTCGATACTCTGACTCAATACTTGATCGAGCAACTACTGTCTGTTTCTTTGAAGACCAAGAGACAAGATTTCCACCAAAGACACGGTAAGCAGCTATTGACTTCCGGTCATCAATGTTTGCTGCCCAGTCTGCATCTGAGTACGCTGAAATTTCAAGTGAGGGGCTTGGTTAAAACAACAGTCCATAATTCTAGGTACCACTGATATACCGAAGGACTATTTTTGTTACTTTCCAATGAGCATTTATGAGAGCTTTGAGAAATTGACTGAGATGATTCACCATATATGTGATGTCTGGACGAGTGTGAGTTAGGTATTGAAGAGCTCTGATTGTACTTCTGTATAGATATGGATCACTGAGGGGAGTTCCATCAGTAATAGACAAGTGTTTGCCTAGGTAGCTAGGTGAAGCTACAGGTTTCAAGTCTTGAAAACCAATCCTTTGTAGTAGATCATCAACATATTTCGACTGATTCAGTATAAAGCCATGCTTCAGATAGTGAACTTGTATACCTAAGAAGTAATTCAACTTGCCCAAATCTTTGAGTGCAAACATGATATCCAAAGTGACTACTAACCGATAGATTAAGGTGTTGTTGTTACCTGTCACTATTACATCATCAACAGTATAGTTGAACTCTTTGAGTTTAGTATAAACAGTGAGGTATCTGCCTTCGAGTTTATGAATCCTCAGTTGGTTAGAGTAATGCTAAGTAGATCATTCCAAGCCCGAAGGGTCTGTTTCAGTCCATATATAGCCTTGTTCAACTTGCACACATGATTAGGGAAATCAGAGTTAACATACCCGGGTTGTTGATGCAAATAGACATCTTCTGTAAGTTTCCCATTGAGAAATGCATTGTTGAAGTCAAGCTAACAAAGGGCCCATCCTTTGGAAACAACAATTCTTAAAACAACCCTGATAGTTGATGCTTTGACCACCGGGCTAAATGTTTCAAAGAATTTAATTCTACGATGTTGATGAAATTCTTTGGCTACTAGGCGTGCCTTGTATCTTTGTATTAACCCATCCAGATTATTTTTAAGCTTGAAGATCCATTTATTGCCCAACACATTAAGGGATGGTGAGGGAGGAACCAAGTGCCAAGTCTAGTTGTTGATGAGAGCTTGAAACTCAGTATCCATGGCTTGCCTCTATTGAGGTGTAGCAAGAGCATTAGACACCCGTGTTTGTTCAGTTAAGGACCAGTCACGTTGGATAGTGCTTAACCAAGCTTTTGGCTTGAAGATACCATTTTTACCTTTCATAATCATTAATGTAGTCCGCAAGGGATGAGAGGGATTAGGGACAGAAGATGTATGTGGGTCATTTGGAGACATAGTGTTAGGTGACCGAGTGGAAAGGCTGGACAAGGGAGATTGGGTGGCTATATAGTCTGGACAAGGGCTGGACATTGCATCTGGTATTAGGGAACATGGGGCAACTCCAGCTGAGACATAAGGAAGGGGAGAGGCTGGATTGATATCTGACACAGGGATATTTGAGGGTAAGGACTAATACATTGATTTGAGGAAGACTGTGACAATTGGATGAGAGTAGTGTGCAATAGTGGAGTTATGTTGGGAGGAAGGATTTGAGGGCCACTGTTCACTGTAGGTTTGGAAGTTGATGGACCGAGCATCTGAAACCATAGGAGAAAAGAAAATCAGACTCATTGAAAATTACATTTCTGGAGACGAATACTTTACCATCTTTGCTCAGACATCAATGTCCTTTGTGAACCATGCTTGGACCTAAGTAGACACATTTATCAAAGTAGAATTGAAACTTGTTTGGCTGGTATGGTAGGAGACATGGAAAGCAGGCGCAGCTAAATACTCTTATTTTATTAACATCTAGTAGTTTTCCATACATCAGTTGTATAGGTGATTGATTCTTTAGCACCTGGGAAGGAAGACCATTTATTAGATGACAAACATTAAGAAAGGCATCCCACTAGAACTGAAAAGGCATTAAGGCTTATGCTAATAGAGTTAGTCCCATATCTACTAGGTGTCTATGTTTCCTTTCAGCTCATCCATTTTATTGAGACGTATAGGGGCAAGAAAATCGAGATGCAATGCCTTGTTAGCTACATAAATGATTCAAGTTAGTATATTCACTACCATTATCTAACTGCAGTGCTTTAATGCTTGTTTTAAATTGTGTTTGAACAACTTGAAGGAAATGTTTGAAGGCCTATAGAGTATCAGACTTTTGTTTAAAGGGATAGACCCAGAGGTATCTACCATAATCATCAATAAATGATATGTAATATCTATATCCTTCAATGGAGTTTGTAGAAACTGGACCTCATACATCTGAGTGGATTAAATAAAATTTATTTTGTTCACGAGACAAAGAATTAGGGAAGGGTAGGGAGTGAGTATTACCAAGACAGCATGGTTCACAAAACTTAATCTTTTCATTCAACTTAGTAGGAAAATTGTAAGTTTTTATTATAGCCTCAAAAAGTTGAAGAGAAGGGTGTAGTCTCCTATGCCACAACCCTTTTGATTCTACTAAGTTTGCTCCACTTCTAGACAGAGCAAATGCAGTAGAACTGTTATTTTTGTTCATTGGGTTGGGAAAACAGCTGGCCTGTTTGGTATTCACATCAATTGGGATCACCTCTGCTTCATTCAACTGATATAGTCCGTCTTTAAGAGTACCTTTCACCAGTACTTGTCCCGAACATTTGTCCTTAACAACATAACGTCATTATAGAACTTAACAGAAACATCATTATCTTGAACCAATTTTGATATACTAACCAGATTCTTTGCAATATTTGGTATATATAGGATGTTTTTTAGACACAGAATGCAATTAGAGGAACTTAAACATGCATTGCCTATGGAGGATATGTCTAACTGTTGTCCATTTCTTACCATAATCTGATCATTACCTGTGTACTCATAAGGGTTGCCTATGTTGTTGGGATCAACTGTGACATGGTTGGTTGCTCCACTGTCTGTATACTAATTAAAACCCCTTGCCAACTCAGTTTGAAGAAATGGATTCAAGTTCTGAGAGGTGACAAAGGCTGATGGATTGGTGCCTGAGTTCCTTTGTTTCTGACTGATTCCTTTACCATTGTTTTGATTTGGAAACAAATTCTTAATTGTACCTTTTATAGCATACATCTGCAGCATGTCCATACTCGGAGCAGACTTGACATGTAGGTCTATATCCTCTGCCTCGACCGCTTCCTCCACTATTACTGTTTCCTCTGGATCCATTAAACTTCAAGGATATCGGAAGCGAGATTTCCATGAGCAGCGGAACAAGACTATTCCAAATTACAGTCATGAATGAACATATATTTATAGTCGACTTTAAAACAAATGGTTATACAATTCATACAGAGAAATTACAGCATGAAGAAACTCAAATGAACAATGAGAAAAACTCTATGCACATAGGCAGAAACGTCTCCACGCTTCGTTGCGTGAACGCTCAAACAACAGAAACCTCGAACGCCCCATCTACACGACCACAACACAGTAACGAACACAGCACGACCACTTTGTACTCGTCCTTGGTTTTCTCGGTGTGACAATCCAGAACTCTTTCGCAACATGAACGACCTCCACATCACCACAGACAGCCTCCAGAAAACCTCGACTGCGTTGAGTTGAGTCTGACACCACCAACAAGGCTACCTTGGTATCGGTGTGAGAATCCAGAGGGTGGGCTCGGTTCAGACTTGGTATGAGGCAGACGAAGGAGGAAACACCAATCGCGTACACGACGGGGCAAATGGGAGATGGTGGAGACCTATCGTATAGGTTGATGCCCAATCATTTAGATAAAGCTAAGAGATCATCTAGCAAAATCTATGTGATCATTTAGCTCATCATTTAGCTTCGTCTGTCGCCTACAGACACTACACGATCGTTTACCTCGGGCCAACGATCGTCTAGCAAAACTATGCAATCGTTTAGTAAATACTGCACGATCGTTTAGCTCGCCACTACACGGTCGTTTAGCTCACCCAGTCGTCGTTTAGTAAATCCAAATTTACTTGATGACTTCGTGAGTTTCATTTTTTCTTGGAGAGAAAACTCAAAACTTTTTCAATCTTTTGTAAAAATTTCTTTCTAAAATAGGAAAAACATTTTCCTTTTAAACTCACAGTTATCATGATTCAATAATCACCCACTACTTTGGTTATTTAAAAGAAACAGAATTAATTATCCAATAATTAATATTATTATAAATATAAATGATAACCAACTTATCATACTATATTTATAATCTATAGTTTTAATATTTCATCTCATGAAACATATAAACCATAGTTCTTTTTCTATTCCATGGTACTTAATCTAAATCTCATTTACATCAATCTTCCACCAAATGTATATCATACATCAAACCGATTATATCAAATATAATCAAAATACCTATTGTCAATTTGAACATTTCAAATCAACACCAAGAATTGATCCTCAACTGAATCCATTGAGCTACCAAGGAGACCTCATGGACCTATAGCTCGAAGCTCCAACGGTACGTGAATAACTGACTAAACTCTTTAGTCACGGGATCCACCATCCGTTAACTGCTAGACACTCCACTAAAGATCGACAGCTGAATTCTTCTTACCACAGATATATTATGTGTCCATCTTAACCAATCAACAGTGCGACAAACCTTCCCAAATCGCTCGTAAGTACAGCTGGGCCAATAACCGTTATGCTTATATAGTTACATATGTCTCCTTAAGTACCACTAATCCCTCTAATGAACATAAGTCATAGTCCTACTATGACTGAGTCTTCTCTTCCAAAGAGAAGCTGTGGTCACTATGTTCAAGCCCCGAAATCAGCCCTTAAGGGAGCAATCTCTTTACTTATCCCTGCTTCAGGAAATGAGTGAATTCCATATTGTGGATTGAGTTCCCAGCTCCCAGATTAGACAAGTCCCTAAAAAGGTAGGCAAGTTGAGTTGGCAATCTGGTCACTCTCACCCATACTAATCAAAGGATTGCCCTCAAAGGTAGGACTTCCCAAAACATTTAGGATTGAGGTTGTGTCACCTATGGTCGTTTAGGTGAGATGCAAGTCTTTAGTATCAACGGCGTTATATACAGAGTCTAGTCATCTCGTGGTCCAGGACTTATACAAACTCTTTGTATAGGACACCCCCCCGCTCCATGTCTCCACATGAATGGTCAGGATCTACCTACTATAGTAGTGTCACCAGGATCACGTATCCTACCTTAATACTTATACTGACCTATTTAGGTTATCACTTAAGGCATGATCCACTTGTTTATCACATATACATGCTTAAGTTCACATAAGATAACCAAGGAGCTTTGTTTATTGGATATGAGTAAATGCCAGAATTAAATAATACTTATTTTATTCATTGAACAATTTATATCTTTACAAAACAACGAGACTCCGAGAGAATTAGGACACCAATCCTAACAATCTCCCTCTTGTCCTAATGACTCGGGAGATTAATGTACAATACAATATAAAAAATTACAATATACAATAAACTAGGGCATACCCCAGTATCATCTCCCACTTGCCCTAGATAAGATACCGCATGTCCTGCAGACCCAGACTCTCCAGGTGACCCTCGAACACTTTAGTTGTGAGGGCATTTGTCAAGGGATAAGCGATGTTGTATCCCATAAGGATCAGATCCGTAACTCTATACACAATCATGTAGTCCCTTGTTCTCCGAAGATACTTGAGGATCGTCTTAACCGTCGTCTAGTGATCAAATCCTAGACTGGACTGATATTGACTGACACTTCTCATCAACTCAACCATTTGAGGTGTCTTAGGGGATTGATCCTTAGACAGAACGATTCCATGCCTGAAGAGTGATGCTTAAATCTATTAAGTGTGGAATATGTGGATGATATATGTTGATGGATAGTGTTGTGCACTCAAGTTTCCTCAATGGAATCCAAGTGTAAATTTCTCTGAGTTTCCTGGTAAGTCCAAGGTCAAACACAGGGACTTGTGAAAATAGTTGCGTTAGAGACTTTTATGCAAACTTGCGGTAACTGATTAAATAAATAAGTGTTGAGTTGTTGTTGCGTTAATGAAAATAATAATAAATGCGACAGAGTTCGAAAAGTGTTCGCAACGGGAAATACGATGAATATGCGGTGAACAAGTTGAGAACGGTTTCGGCTAACACTCCCTAGGTTGCGTTCATGCCTTGCGATCATGTAACATGCATACAATAGTAAACCGCCTCTCGACGTGAATGGCCACGGCTTCTAAGGCTAGAACGCATATGATAAATATGCGATAAGTCTATAGGGTTTACACATAAACCTCTATTTCTATTTATGCAATGACAACATGACATTCACACAAATATGCGACTGCATAATATCATTCCTATTCCTAGGATGCATGCGATGTAAATTGACAAACAGAGCTTATCATTAAGTCCTTATTTCTTATTTATGCAAGCCTAATCTTGCTCTTTCAAGTCAGATTCTAACCTAGCTCTCTAGATACATTAGGTTCTTTCTTTAGATTCTCTCTCGAGCAACTCTAAAGGGATGTTTTGCACAACATAAATTAGACAATCGCAAGCAATGAACTTCCTAGATCATGTTAGCTTAGTTCTTCTCAAACCATTCAACTAATTTAGATACTCATGCGTATTAAGAGAGTGAGTAGATGTAGAAATAGAACTTTCATTGAATAGTTAAAAGATGATGTACAGAATAACAATGCAAGTATAGTAAAGAGCCTGGAGCAATTTCTTGCCACCAGGTGTTACACTGTTCTACTCATGCTCTAAAGATATTCTCGCTTTCACGAGAGTCAACCCGCTCTCTACTCTTACGCCCCAAGGTTCTCTCTCGAGCCGCCTTGGACGATCTCCGACGTCACCACTATTCTCTAGCTCTGCCGTGTAATGGAAAAGTAAACTATGAACAGAGGTGTGAACTTGTAAAGTGATGAAGTAATCGACTGCTTAACCCTTTCTCTAAAGAATGCACTTGGTATTTATAGGGCATCAAAGGTGAAAGGTGACTTCTCTCTCCTGGTTGTACAGATGGGACAACTTTAATTCCTGACTGATGTGACGGATAGTTGTCATCGATAAAGCTAGATGTACTTTGTGACCGTTATCGGCTGTCAACTTAATTTAGAACCGACTGCCGTCAGCTTTCTGTCTCATTGATCTTAATTGTCCTTTCATCCAGATGCGTCCACCATATTGCGGTGATTCTTCTTGGGTGGATGTTTGCGAGCACGATCAACGCAAAGTCTTGCGGTGAAATAGCGCTTGACCGCAGTATTCCTATGATCGCATTCTTTGCATTGCGTTAACGCATTATTCTGCACAAAAATGTAGAGATTAACTGCCCTAATGTGTTGGATGCATGCGACTGCAATATTGTAGAATTTATGCTTAATGGACGCAATTTAACATATTTTATCAACGCAATCCAACATTGTTTATGAACTTAGCACTATGATAACGTGTATTTCTGCCCACTATCAAAGGGTAACAAACCTCTTTTGGAATCCTGCATCCTGTACCTGATCAATATTTGATCAATGTACGATGTCTGAGACAGGGCTAACCATTTGTTCTTGCGATCCCGAATAATCTGGATCCCGAGAATATACTGTGCCTCACCCAAATATTTCATTTGAAATTGGGCAACTAGACACTTCTTAATGTCAGTTAGATACCCTACATCATTCCCAATGAGTAGGATATCATCTATATACAGTACAAGGAAAGCTACTGAGTTGTTGATGATCTTCTTGTAAACACAAGGCTCATCAACATTCTGGTCAAAGCCAAACGATTTGAGAGCAGTGCCAAATCTAATGTTCCAAGATCTAGAAGCTTGTTTCAGCCCATAAATGGACCTATTAAGCTTGCAAACTCTTTGCTCTTGATCTGGTACTATGAACCCCCCTGGTTTAGTCATATAGATGGTCTCCTCAAGATTACCATTAAGAAAGGTGATGACTTGTGAATATGATGAAATAATGGTGTATATTGCGATGGTGAATTATGCATTACACATGCAAGTTTTCCTAGTAAAATCCTAGTATAAATCTTACTAAGTTTCCTAGTAAGTCCAGGGTCGAACACAGGGACTACTGAGATACTATGTGTTGGTAAATTTTGATTCCTTTGTGGTGAAAAAAACAAGTATTTGGTTGGTGTGTTGTGTAATGTATAAATCTTATGCGGCAGAATTGAGTAAAGAGTTAATGACGCTGAAAGTTACAATAAATATGCGGGAAACGGGTTGAGAAGGGATTTAGCTAACACTTCCTAAGATTGCATTCAAGTTATGTGATCATGCTACACGCATACAACAACATGTCATCTCTCAATGTAAATGCCATAGCTCCTATTCAAGTAATGATCAATTTTGGCGATCACCTCCAATGTCAAACTTCACTGGCGACTCACAGTAGCTAACTTTGACGATTATTGCCAACAACTAGCACTAACCATGAACTTTGTCGATCATCTCTACAACTAACTTTGGTGTCTAACTCTCAACAACCAACAAAACGGATCATATACTTCAAAAAAAAAAAAAAACTCAGTCAGTAAAAGTATGTTTAAATTATTAGTTTATAGTGTTTAATAATTGTATTTTATAGTAAATCATGTTTATATGAAGACTTTTTAAATGAAAATGACTTTTTGAAAAATATTTTTTTTCTAATCAATCTAAATAGGCTATAATTTAAGTTGTTCCTTAAATGTAAAAAGAAGAGATAATGAGAGATTAGAAAAAACATTTACGTTCCCTATTTATTTTAACCCCACAATACATGTGTAGTTAAAAAAGTGACATTCCATATTTTAGGAGAAAAACCTATACAACACATTTATAGTTGTACATTTTTCCTTAAGATAAAAAGATGATTTTTTTTAAATATACCTTCTCAATTTTGGACAAAATGTTGTTAATATTTCCTATGTCATATTTATGAATATGACACATCCAAATACTCTAAGTCAAATACCATACGCACATAACAAACCATAACCTACAATTTGACATAAAATGGTTATATGTAGAAAATATATGTAATCATTTGTGTATATTTTTCACTTATATAAAATATATTATAATATAATTATTCGGATAAAAAATATATATTATTTACCTCAAATATAATGGTTACATGTAGAAAATTGTAAAATATATGTGAAATTTTTAAGTTGACATTTCAAGTAATGAAAATTAATAAAAATATATGCATAATTCAATCGTCAGAAATAAAGATCTAAACAAACAAAAATAACCAACAAAAAATTGACCTCTTTTATGTTACGAAAAATTATACTATATACATAACTCTGTATTTAAAAACAGACTTTGTAAGTCCACGTACATGTTAACTTCCGATTTGTAATTCAAATTAACATCTCAAACAACCTTAATAAGATAGGGTTGTCACATCATTTTTAATTGGTTTTGAGTCAATTTTTTTATATTGAAACAACAGAAAGCATTAAATTCTTTGTTGGATTTTAGTAGTCAGCACGACTATTTATTTATTGAGCTGTAGTAATCAGTAATTGCACTCATTAACTATTGGTTCTGGAGAAACAAATTTCTTTCTTTTACATAGAACATGGTCTTTATTAGAGGTGTGTTCATGCATGGGCCGGGTCACCGTTTGGATGACTTCTCGGTCTCCCTCATTTCTTCCTATTTCATTTTCTATTTTCTATTTTCTATTTTGTTTTGTTTTTTTTTTTTTTTTTTTTTTTTGGATTTTGTTCAATGTTGTGGCAAATTGGAGTGAAGATCTTGAGAAATTTAAGTCGTGTTGGATAAGTATTTTGTTTTTTATTTTTTGTATTTAAAAATTAATTTTTTTTTAAATTTTTTATAATGAATTGCATATTTCTTAAGTCTAATTGTTGCATTCTTAGCCAAATTATTAAACTCTTAGTCAAATTCTAAATACAAAAGTACGTATTTAAAGAGCTCATTTGCTAACCATTTCATTTTTTTGCTTTTTGAAAATTAGGTCTATTTCCTCCTCATTTCTTACTGCGGTATGTATCTTTTTAAGTACAATGGTTGAACTTTTAACCAAATTTCACAAACAAAAACATGTTTCTAAACCTATTTTTTTTAGTTTTCAAATTTTGGCTTATTTTTTAAATCATTGGTAAAATGTAGATAACAAAGAAAGAAATTTAGAGGTAGAAATAGTGTTTATGGGCTTAATTTTCAAAAACAAAAACAAAAAACTAAGGTTCCGTTATAAACGATTTGGTTTTTTTTTTTTTTCTTTTAATTAAGCTTACAAACATGACTTCCACCTCTACTTTTCTCTCTTTGTTATCTACTGTTTTACTACCAAACTAAATTTTGAAAACTAAAAAAATAGCTTTTAAAAACATGTTTTTGGAATTTAGAATTTGACTGAGAATTCAACCATCATATTAAATATGTATATCATTGTAAGAAGTAGGGAGAAAATAGACTTACTTTTAAAAAAAAAAATTGGTTATTAAAATCACCCTAAATAGTTGGATTGTGAGTTTTTCACTCTCTTTTTAATTTTTTGATAAAAAAATCAATTAAATTAAATAAGTTATATTATTGAGAATTTTTAATTAAATAGTTAGTTTTTCATTAAGAGTTCTTCATTTAAATGGTTAGTGATATATGAAGAATATGATTCGAAATAATTATCGATGAAATTATTCATATATATAAACCAAATATTTAATCATACGGTTCAAACAATATAGGTAGAACATCGGACATTAAGGCTTAAAATTTAAATAATGGTTGTTTTTAGGTGGTTGGTTAATGCATGATTTATGTTGTAAAATAAGGTTTGAAGTTTAAATATTATCTATAATATTAGAAATGGTCCTGATGTTTGTCATTCTGTCACATGTTTGTTGGAAATTTCTTATGGGATCCACATGTCCATTAATAAATAGGTTTTATTGTTATTTTTATGATTACGAGAGTTAAATAAATTACATGTTTGAAAGAAATATGAACTATGGAAAACAAAATATATATATGTATAGATATCAATTACTATACTGATTCAAATTTAACGAGGGATGAATTAGAATAATTTATTGTTTTGATCGAATCAATGGTTTCCAATGTCAAATAAATATTACGCCGTTTTCTTTCATTCTTATTAGAGAGAATTTAGGAAGAAAAACTAAGGAGATTATACATCAGAAGAAAATGTGATCTGAAAGATCATTTATCTAGTATGTACATATACTTTTAAACGATTTTTCAATTTTTGCCCTAAAATACTGTTACTGTTACTATTACCATTGTAAATATTGTTGTTGTTAAATTAGAAAATTATGAATCTGTCATAGTTACGAATACTATTATAGATACTGATACCGATTGACCTAAAATGAGAATTCTAGTAGTAACGGTAAGAACTAAAGAAATACTGCAAAGTAAATAGTCTCAATCATAATCAGATTACATTTGCAAAATGTCAAAATAAATGTGATAAAAAAAATCAATTCAATTATATTTACGATTGAGGCCCATAATGGTCGATCCTTAATTGCATCCCACTACAATTACACCAAATTTGATTACGGATGGGTAAACGTGGGCTTAATTTTTTGGATTTTGACAAAATATTAGAAGTGCAATTTGCCCCACATTGGTTAGATTGAAGAATGGGGATGGACTCCAAGTCTATAAAAGGAGCCTATGCCTTTAGTTTTAAGTCGTCCTAATTAGAAACACTTTAAGCTTGGGTGTGTTAACCCTAGTTAAATTCCTTTTATGTATTCTCTAGTTAGAGAGTGGGAAAAGGGTGTGAGTAGTATAAAAGTTTTGAGAGTGCTCTTGTAATTGGGTTCGGGAGAAAGAATTTTTTTGTGTGATTGTAATAATTTTTCACATAGGGGATTTCTTTCTGATGAGTCGTAGTTTTTCTCCGAGTTGGGAGTATTCCATGCAAATTCTTATGTTTCCAGTTTTACTGCTTTCTTTTAATATCTCTATTATTTTTTTGCTTATTTCTGTAGTCAAAGTGTGAGGTTTTTCCTAACAAGTGGTATTAGAGCATCATGTTTCGTAGTTTTTTGAATTTCTAAGTATGCTTTGTGGTTGCAGCTTTGTTTGAGCTTCCACATCAGAAAATAAAATTCTTGAAATGGGCTGCGGCGTTTTGTGAATAGTATGAGTTGTTCACTATTTTTTGAATTGCTAGGAGTGAAGCAGATGTGTGTCAAGCTTTATGAGTTCGATAAAGTTTGATGTAGAGAAATTTGATTGAATGATCAACTTCAACTTGTGGCAAGTGCAAGTAATGGATGTTTTGATACAATATGGATTAAACAAATGCAAGTTAAGCGGTGATGGTATTCCCGTGAAATTCCAAAGTGATTCTAGTAGAGGTTTAAAAAGGAGAGTCTTCAAGCAGAAGATGGGTTGTTGGGGATGCGGACAAGCTGGACACATGAAAAATAGAGCAGGTTCGTCAAGGGCTCTAGATCGAATGCTAATGGTGTCTTTTTCGTCAGGGGAGACGATGTCTTCCTCTGAAGAAGACGGAATTCATCCTTATGGTATATCCACTTTACCATGATAGAGGATGTGATGTTAGCAATTCCACAAGTTTGCACATGGGCATTGACTTGGTGGATATGCAAGATGTGTGGTGGAAGTTGTGTCGATGGCTGCAGGACTTCCAGGTGAACCAAGTAGGTGGAAGTTGCACCATGAATATCAGCAAGGTTTTTTAACATGTGATGAAAAAGGAAAATCTTGAGAGGTGATATTCTAAGTGATCTACTTTTTCATGGTGGAGTAGGTTATAGTTCTCTTATTTGAGAATTATGATTATTGGTGAAGGCAATGGATGTTGTAGAAGCTGTGAATTCTTTAAATATCTTGCCAAGGTGGAATTTGTTAGGTTTTGACAAAATATTAGAATTACAGTTTGTCTCACATCGGTTAAATTGAAGAATGGTAATGAACTCCAAGCCTATAAAAGGAGCCTATGTCTCTAGTTTCAAGTTGTCTCAGTTAGAAACACTTTAAGCTTGTGTGTGCTAACTCTAGTTAAATTCTCTTTTTGTATTCTCTAGTTAGAGAGTGAAAAAATTGTGTGAGTAGTATAAAAGCTTTGAGAGAGTGCCCTTGTAATTGGGATTGGGAGAGATAATTTTTCTGTATGATTGTAACAATTTTTCACATAGTAGATTTTTTTTATAGGCCGTTGTTTTTCTCTGAGTTGGGAATTTTCCATGTGAATTCTTGTATTTCTAATTTTACTTTTTTTTTTTTTTTTTAAATTTCTTGCTATTTTTCTATTTATTCCTACGATAAAAGTGGGAGGTTTTTTCTAACATAATTGAATAACAATACTAAAAAGAAAAAACAACATGATTTCAACATTTTTAACACAATTTCTATATTTAATGTTATATATTTACATATCACTTTAAATATCCACATTATTTTCAAAATAAACACAAATTAGAAAATGCAAATTATAGCAATAAGGAGGACATGGAGGACTTTTCAAAAGGATATGTATTCAAATAATTGAAAGGAAATTTGTTGAGTACATGTATTGCATGTAGGTTAGGGTTAGATTGATTCAACATGTTCACTATGATACAAATACCCTTTTCTCTAAGCACTTGGCTTTTGCTTTCAAATTTAATATAATTTGGACTTTTCTTTTTTACTTTTCCTTTTGGTACAAAAGAGGGACACTTAATTTAATTTTTTTTCTCTCTCTCTCACATGTCCAAATCAAATAATTATACATTGAAAGAGGGAAACCCCATTATCCTACCATAGTGATTCAGTTTTCCACATGGAGTAGTTGGTGGAAAAGTTTGGAAAAAGAAGACTTAATTCAGCTGCATGCACATCCCCTTGGCAATGCAAAGTTGAAAAAGAAAGTTCATGGGTCAATGTTTTGACCCTAACAAATTAAACTTTGTCCTCTATGCTTCCAACTTTTTCTTTTTCAAAATTACAAAAGAAAAACTATCATTTTATTAAAATAAAGAAAAAAAAAAAAGAAAAATTTGTGACGTGATAATTCAGGAGTGATTAATTGGATGAACGGCATAAAGGTGAGTACAACCTGTATGCACCCAAATATTTTTCAATTAGACATAATTCATTTACTATATCCACATGAGAGTGTGCAAATCTTAACTTCTATTTTTAACTTTGCGTTCATAAAACCCAATCAATCAATTAGTTTAATTGAGGTTATTGCAACTAAAAAGATCTAGTACTTCACTAATTCTCCTAATTTTGCTCATTTTTCATTAAGACAAATTCATATATTTTGACATAATATTGAATAATAATGGTTATTCAATTGGTATTTGGATAATTTGGATGATTTATTTTGAGAATGAGAGAAGTTAAATTGGATTTAAGTAAGAAAATTAATGATGTATTTGGAATACATTTTCAAGTATTTAATTTAAAAAATAATTCATTTTGGAACAGCATTTGGCAACCACTCAAAATATTTTTTCAAGTATATTTTAATATTTTTTAAATTAAAAGTGTTTAATAAATAATAATAAATTTTTTAAAAGACATTTTTTTTCCTAACCAATTCAAATGGGTCTTAAGTGATCTAATCGAATAGAGCGGTGTGATGCTTAAAAAGGTCTTGAAGAAACTTTGTTCAAATCTCATTTTTGACATTATTATTATACAAAGTCTTATTTAAATATAAATTATGCTCTATAAAAGATGATATATGAAATAAAATTAAATATAAAAGTATGACCAAACTTTTATAAGAGTAAAAAAGAAATTCTAAAAAGTTCCCCCTAATTAATATTTTTTAGCATCCCCTAATAAAAAATTCCCGTAATTAATATTTTTTACTTTCCTAATAAAAAGTTCCCCTAATTAATATTATTTTAATATCTAATGAGAAGTTCCCCTAATTAATATTTTTTTAGTATACTAATAAAAAGGTCCTCTAATGAATATTTTTTTAGAATCTTAATAAAGCACCCTTCCTTTTGCCCCCTAGCACGAGTACTCATGATTATTAATAGATAATTATTAGAATAGATATACTTTTTTTTTCTAAATATTCAACCATCAAGTAATAATTAAAAGAAAAAATAGTTCAAGAAATTTGATTATGACATTTAATTAGCTAATTCATGGCCCATCATGTTCCTTGAAACAGAGTAAGAGTACAACCGTACCACTGTATTTTCATGGACAAGTTAGGGTATGTTTAGTTTAAGGAATCGGAGAATAGAAATTAAAAGAAATGGGGTCATGAACTTCACTCATTATTTGACTCATGAAACTTGTGGATCTTACAATTAAAAAAATATCAATTTTATATTTTATTAACTTCTTACACTATGGATTTCAAAGTTCACAACTCTCCGAATTTTATAATTCTTTAGAGTTCACGACTCCACTTCTTATTTCAAATGTCCCATTTGACATTTTTATAAGTTCGATATCAACATTTCAATTTATTTAAAAAGTGAATCCTCCGGACTTTATAACTCCTTGTGAGAATCAAATCAACGAAGGAACCGTTATCATTTTATATAATAAAATAAAGTAATTGTATATTTTTTTTTATAATTTTAGATGCAGTGTTGTATTAGCTGCCTGTGAACAGTCAACAAATATGTTGCTAGTATACCGATAAATATTTGACAGACTGATGCACAATTAGGTAACAAATGTATATGCAAATGAATATTTAAAACTTTTTGGGTGTCTAATTATTCTTTTTTCTTTTTTTATAGATTAATTGGACGTCATACACGCAAGATATTTGGTCATTACTACCTGATTACTATCGTGATGATCTAGATATCTTGTTGACCATTGGCCCTCTTATATGCTTTCATATAGTAAAGTGGCATCATCTAGATCTTGTGTTGAATACGACAAATGGTACATTTGTTGTACTATATACTCCCAACACTATACCAAATTGATTTGATGGGTAAGCACAACCAAGATCAACGTTGGCTTCACGATATCATATTGGCATGCACATCACGATCGTTGTGCACATGGAGAAATAACAAATGAATCAGCTGTATCATATGACTATTTTTTTTTGTACTATTCAATCACAAGACAATTTATTACATCTTACGACACTTACTATTACTAAATGGTAAGAGATTTATTATCTTACAATTCCTATATATATAATTTAAACATTATTTAATATTAATTTTTTTTCATCGTATAGAATAACTTTGTCTAAGATGTACATTAGTATTCAGTACAATATAATTTACAAGATATGACCAAACCTTGATAAACGTAGAAAGTATTATTCAATAAACAAGATGACTCAATGTTGTTGACACTGATCGAAGACGTATTCGTCATAGATGACAACAACAACAAGGCAAAGCTAATTAGAAACACATGAAGACAACCTTCATATGGAGTAAGTGCCAGGGGGTTATCTTTTAATTTTATGTAAACTTCTATTTTGAAACTAAAGAACTAGTATTTTTCTTTTTCTAAATTAGACTCTACCATATACATGAGTTCTATTTTTTATTTGTAGAATATTTACTCTATCTTTTTAGAAAGAAGTACACAACAATATATAACTAAGTTTAGTAAAGGAAGAAATTTGTTAGATAGAAATTAAAAAAACACAATCAAAATCGAAAGAAAAGCAGAAATGGTCAAATCGTGGACCCCGTCCATGAGTTTCGCTTTGATCAAGTCCACTGACGCTGACATGGCACTAACTGGATTAAAACAACATAATTGTGTACCCAGTACACATTATCCTTCCCCTAAAACTACCATAATTTTGTCAATACTTTCAACTTCAATACTATTTTTGAAAATCATTTCCTATCTACCCCTTTTTTGTCATTGCTTTTAAAAACTACAATATTTTTGAACTTTATCCTTCTTTATTCAACGTATCTTACTATCTTTTTATAATAGAAAATATTTGGGTGCATCTTGGGTAGCTCCTATGGTTGTGCACCCCCCAAATTGTCTAATCATAATTTGTAACATGGAAAATTCATATTCTTTCTTTTTTTTTTTTTGAAAGACAAATACTTAGATGCATGCATTGCAATATTTATTTTTGTGCATCATACCAAATTATCCAATCATAATTTCTTTTTAGGAAGAAAAATACGTCGATGTATCTAAGACAATACTTATCTGTGTGCATCTCATCAAATTGTCCAATCAAAATTTGTCATATGACAGATTATTTTTTTTAAAAAAATATTTTAATTCTCTTTTGATGTGAGTTATGAAAGGAGATACATAAAGATGGGTGCATCCAAGTATTACCATTTTCTAAATATTTTAATTTCTTTTTATGTGTGAGATGCATCAAGTATCGATACATCTTGAGATACATACAAGTATTGTTCTTTTATATATAATTACTTTACATCCTTACATGTTTTCTCTCATCTATAGAGGAGAATTAATAACTTGTAGAAATACAAGTTATTGTAGCTTTTTATTTAGAATAATTAGAAAAATTCAAAGGAAAATGTATTAATGTGAAATGAAATGCATGGGAATAAATTAAACTTTACGTTCATGCGATTACGAAACTCATTATCTTGAAAACTAATAAATCTAACAGCTTTAAATGCAGGATTTGTATGAAGAAAGACAAAAATCAACCAAGGAAAGAAAAATTGCAACCATAGACGCATCAAAAGATATCAAACTTCAATCTTGCATCCAAAGAACCATGTGTTAAGTGAAAATATACAGAGTAGAAAACGAAAAATGCATGGGTGGTGAATATCAAATCAAAGGAAAATTGGTAGCTTATGAGACAGTCACACCAGAACTAATGAATTTGTGACGTGAGTATTCGGCACAACAAGGCATGAAATTAAATGCAAAGGTGTCAGCCAATCATTAGAAAGAAGCAAAGAATATTCTTTTTACACCTATAAATAACCCTTCAAGAATCAGTTTAAGTGTAAGACTTTCTTCCAAGAGATTGACCGAAATTCTGTCCAATTTCTCCCTACTTCCACCATCGTCTTCAACCTTTCGAGCTTCTCTTTGAGGAACTCTAAGTGAGAACTCGATCTTCTTCTTTTGAAAGGGGAAGAGCAGCATCACCTCCACAACAACCACATTTGAAGTAACCTCCATCCAAGTCAAAGGAAGCAAGACATTACGATTGGCAGCTTGACATATTTCATCTCTGATTTTTATTCCCTTTTTCTTGTTAATTCAATTTTTATTAAGATAGTTGAGATTGAGAAACTTTTATTTCTTAATATAGATCAAATTTTATTATATTTCATCCCTCTATGTCTTTCTTTCCTTAATCATGTGCAACTTAATTTCTAATGAGTTGAGGAGGTTAAACTAGCATTTTCACAAGTTTTGCATAGTTAAAGTCCATCTTGTGTAATGTGTGGTTAAAAATATTATTTGAATCCATTTGACAAATCGATTTAAGTAAGAAAAAAATTACCTGCTTGAAAAAGTAAGTGATTGTGGATGTCAATAAGCAAAGAAAGAAGTAGTTTTAGAAATAATGTCAACTTTTTTTCTAAAATGAACCTGGGCATCTGTCCTAGAGATAGGGTAAAATGTGGCTAAAAAAACTGAGAGGTAGGTTCTTTAATTTATGAGTTAATGACATGGACACATAACTTATACACCACTTAGGAAAATGTTGGTAACCCTTCTCAACTCTGTCTTATCAATTCATTTTTCCTTTTATGCATGCTGTATAACTGATTTTATATTTGTCATCATCATCTTCACTTCATCATTCCATGCATCATAAAACATTCGACGCATCATCAGTCACCACCACTTGTAATCAATTCATTACTTTAGCTAACTCACTCACCGCATGATGATGAGTCTATTACCGATTTTAATGTTAAAGTTTTGGATATTTCTAACAAATCCTTTGCTCTCGGAGAGAAAATCTCAAAATAAATACTTGTCTAAAATTTTTTTATGAAAGTTACTGCTATCGAGGAAGCCCAAGTCATAACCAAGTTGAGAGTCGATGAATTCTTTGATTCCTTGCTTACTTTTGAGATGTCTCTGGATTCTAAGATCGAGAAGAAAAATAAGGGGATTTCTCTTTAATTCTTTGTTAAGGAAGAACTTGTTGATCATGATAGAGAGGTAGAAGATTCTCTTGCTTATCTTATATCTTTACTTTCAAAACAATTTAATTGTGTACTCAAACGGTTTGGTAAGAGGTGTACTGCTATAAGTCTGGTGGTTCTTCCCCCTCCAATCAGATCAGACATCAGAACAACAAGAAGGAAGTTGAAAAGTTTTATCCAGCTCGGTCTCAAAGAGAAAAGCATATTAAGTGCAGGGAGTGTAGTGGCTATGGTCACATTTTGGTTAAGTGCCCTAATTTTCCTCAAAAAACAAAGTAAAGAGTATGTTCTAACTCTGTTTGATTCTGAAACAGAAGATAGTATTGTCTCAGAGGAAGATGTCAAAGCTCTTGTTTGTAACATTTCTTTAGACAACTCATCTTATGAGGTCTCTGAATTTGACGATTATGCAGAAAAGTCTTCTGATACTACGAGCCCAAAAGAATCAGATCCTTCGTATCACGCTCTATTTCTTAATGGCAAGAAGATCAGAAAGTCCTTGATATACAAAAAGAAAGAATTGAAACTTTAATTTCTAACAATCATTAGGTTTATGTCCACTATTTTATAATTGAAACGAGAACTCTCACAAGTTAAATTTGAAAAAGAAACTATGAGCAAAAATGTGAGAATGTTGAATACTGGTACTGAGACTCTTGACAACATCTTAACGAGAGGAAAAACAAGTGATAACTCCAAACTCGATTTTTCAATAGGCAGTAGCCAACCTAATAAATAGACTAAAGGGAAGCAAAAGATTGAGTTTGTTAGATCGTAAGATCTAGAGTCTTATGGTGTTACAAGACATCCTTCTCTCAATGCAATTGAGAAAAGTGACCGTGTTCCTAGGCGAAGATGGATTTTTCACTATTGTGGCAAAGTAGGTCATAAAAGTCATTTTTGCTACTAGCTAATGAAAGATCTCTGTAGGTCCTCTTTTCATAAGAAAATTTCTCGATTTTTCTAGAATTACGGACGATAGAGTACGATGAAACAGGTTTGGAGAGAAAAGAACACTCAGGATAGATGCAATGTTGTCTTGAACCTCTCTCAGTTCGTTAGCCAAAGGCGATTGGTACTTTGATAGTGGTAGCTCGCGTCATATGATTGGTGAAAAGAGCTATTTATCTAATTTCAAATCTATTAGCTCAGGAAAAGTCACTTTTGGTGATGGTGCGTGTGGTAAGATCATTGGAAAAGGAACTCTAAATTATCCAAGTCTTCCAAATTGAATGATGTAATGTTGGTTGAGGAGCTTACTGCAAATCTCATTAGCATTACTCAGCTTTGTGACAAAGGTCTAAATGTAAGTTTCACCAAAGACAAATGTCTTCTTATAGACGATGTCAAGGCTCTTTTCATGACAGGTACACACTCGTCTGATAATTGTTATCTATGAAGTCTTGAAAATTCTCTGTAAGTCTTTCATCTCTCAAGGAAAGATGAAGCTAACCTATGGCACAAACACCTTGGGCATATAAGCATGAAGATCATTCAAAAGGCTCTCAGCAAGAATGCTATAACTAGTTTTCCCCCTCTATCAATATCAGCAGGAATTATATGTAGGGATTGTAAAATTGGGAAACAGATTCACACTTCTCATAAGCAGACAGGCTATTTTAGGTCATCTGGAGTTCTAGAACTTCTACATATAGATCTATGGGTCTTATGCAGTTAGAAAATTTTGGAGGCAAACAATATGTCTTAGTCAATCACTTTTCAAGATACATTTGGGTTTGATTTCTTAGAGATAAAACTAACACCTTCTCTATGTTTCAAATTATTTGTCTTCAATTACAGTGTGAAAAAGAGTTGAATATTGTTCGAATTAGAAGTGATCATGGTAGAGAGCCTTAGAACTCTTAGTTTGTTGAGTTTTGCCAAAGTACTAGAATTCACCATGAATTTTCGGCCTTCATTACACCCTAGCAAAATCGTTAACTAATGAGTCACTCCACTAAAGCCTATAGTTGAACTCCTCTCACTGTAGATATATTATGTCCACTTCATATAACCATGATCAGTAAGTCGATCCTTCACAGGTCGTTCGTAATCACAGTTCGGTCAAGATCACCGTTTTACCCCTGTGAATACATCTCGTTCCTTAAGTTCCTACTGATTCTCTAATGAAAAATTTTGATTCATAAGCCCTTTCTCTATCAAGAGAAGGTAGGGCCCCGATTGTTCAAGACTTGAAATCAGTACTTAAGAGAACAACCTATTTGCTAACCTTAAATCGGGTACGAGTGAATTCCATCTTGCAGGGATATGTCCCCAGCTATTCATCCGGTCTTATCTCCAAAATGGAAGGCTTATTGAGCAGTGTTGTTGAAAAAACGGGACTCTTCAAGTAATGGATCATACGATGATGCATGCCAATCGAATACCAACTCAGTTTTGGGTAGAGGCTCTGAACACAATCTGTCACATCCATAACAGGATTGTTTGGGACCAGGAACGTCGAGCATTATCTATGAGCTATGGAGAGGAAGAAAACCGAATATAAAGTATTTTCACATCTTTGGTAGTACGTGTTACATTTTGGTTGATAGAGAAGCCAGGAGGAAAAGAGACTCAAAGTTAGACGAAGAAATTTTTCTTGGGAATTCTTCAAATAGCCGAGCCTACCAAGTTTTCATAAACGTACTTGCACTGTCATGGAATCCATTAACGTTGTGATTGAGGATAATGTCACTTCCTTTGATTCCTTCTTTATAGCTGAAAAAGACTCTTCCTCAACTCCACTTGTCAATACCGATGTTTCTAACACTCCTTTTGATAAGCCCTCTAATCTGAGTGTGTGTGCTCCAGTGGAAGGCATCATAGATAGCTCTGAACAGACAGAAGGAAGCAACAAGCAACCTTCTAACAGGTTTCTTAAAAACCTTCCATCCAGTATCATTATTGGTGATCCTAATGAAGGGGTAACAACGAGAAGGAAAGACAAAGTTACTTATCTTAAAATGATCAACAATATCTGTTTCTCTTCCAAGAGGAGCCAAAGAGTGTCACAAAAGCTCTTGAAGATGAATGTTGGATCAATGCAATACAAGAGGAGCTTGGGCAATTTTCTAGAAATGGTGTCTGGAAACTTGTTCTTAGACTTGAGTTTATGAATGTAATTATGACAAAGTGAATATTCAAGAATAAAACTGATGAAAATGGAAATGTGACCAGAAATAAAGCCAAGTTAGTAGTTCAAGGCTACAATCAATTAGAAGGAATAAACTTCGATTGAACATTTCAACCTGTTGCGAGGCTGAAAGAAATTAAACTATTCCTTGGTATTTCATGTTGAAATTTAAACTATACATAATGGATGTGAAGAGTGCCTTCCTAAATGGGTATCTGAAGGAAGAAGTGTATATTGCTCAGCCCAAGGGTTTTGTTGATTCTTCTCATCCTGACTATATCTATAAACTCCACAAAGTGCTCTATGGTCCTAAACCGACCCCAGAGCCTACTATGAATTGTTGACCCAATTTTTGGTCAACGATGGGTATAGGTGGGGTGATGTTGATAAAACACTCTCTGTAAAGAAAAACTTAGAGAGATTTTTTGTAGTCCAAATCTGTGTCGATGACATTGTTTTCGGAGGAATATCATAGGACATGGTTGAGCACTTTGTGAAACAAATGCAACAAGAATTTAAAATGAGCATGGTAGGGAAACTGTCCTACTTTCTAGGCTTTCAAATAAAGCAGTTGGATGAGAGAATATTTGTTTCTCAGAGTAAATATGCCAATAATTTGATGAAGAAATTTGGCCTTGAGAATACTAGTATTAAGAGAACTCTGGCTCCAACACATGTAAAGTTATAAAAAAAACTCTAAAAGGAACACAGTTGATGAGAGTCTACTCTACTTAACAACTAAGAAACTAGATATAGCCTTTGTTGTGGGGACGTGTACAAGGTATCAATCTTGTCCAAAGAAGAGTCATTTGCTTAGCGCAAAAACAATAATCAAATATATAAAAGGGACAAGTGAGTAGGTTTATTATACTCTTTTGTCACAAATAACTCTTTGGTTGCGTATTGTGACGCTAATTGGACTCGAAGTTCAAAAGATAGAAAAAGTATCTCTAGAGTGTATTTCTTTCTTGGAAATAACTTGATCTCGTGGTTCAATAAGAAACAAAATTATGTTTCCTTGTCAACTACTGAAGCTTAATAATATTGTTGTAGGGAGTAGTTGCACTCAGTTGGTTTAGATGAAACACATGTTACAAGAGTATGATGTCTCACAAAATATCATGACTCTTTATTCAGACAATATAAGTGCAATTAATATATTAAAGAATCCTATTCAACACAGTTAGACTAAACACATAGACATCAGACATCACTTTATTCATGATCTTGTAGAGAGTAAATAGGTTGTGTTAGAGCATGTCAACACTAAATATTGATTAGCTAATATATTTACCAAGGCTCTCGATGTTGATCATTTTGAAGGTGAGCTACCTTATGTCTCTACATCTTAAAAGATTATCAACTACTATTTTGGGCCAGTTTTCAAACCTTATGGGCCCAACAAGTGCAAAAAGCCAAATGGACGAATACAAATGAAACTGTATTAAATCCAGTTAGTACTCGATTAAGGGAGATTGAATGGTGCCTAATTTCAAATTGTCTTCCAGATTTGAATTGTTTCCAAACTGAGTGTGCTTGTTGTCCTCTCAAAATCGTGGGAGACTTTTATCTTCAACTGTTAGGTGTGGAGGCCTACTCGTGTTTAGAGTGTTTCATTCCCTGATCTGAGTACAAGAACAGGTGCTCACACGTCTAGAAGAAAAATGGTGAGGTATAAGGAAAAAGCCAATAGAAAACGATTAGTCGAAGAGGATGTGTCTCTGATTGCTACAAACAGGTATGGTGTCTGTGTACACGGCATGCCTTCTACAAAGAAAAAAGTTGGTGTCCCTCCATTGTCAGTGAAATGAAGGCGATCTGGTGCAGGTCAACCAGTGGAAACGAAAGAAAAAGAAAAAGTAAGTTCTTTGTCTCTTACTTTGACTGATTTATAGGAAAAGGTGTTGAAATATATTCTAAAAAGAATAAATCGTCTTCTGAGGATTCGCCTGATAGTATGCATGAATTTGTAGTTTTACCTTGAAACCTTAAGGTAGTTCTAAGGTATTTACTAGTGAACCTGGTTAAGAACAAACAAAAGCCAGAGTTTCAGAAGAACAAATTATGAGTGACATTAACCTTGACCCTGCTTTCGAAAGTACTCTATCTAATCCTATTTTCACTTCATTATTATCTTAAGTTAATTAATAGATATTAACACTAAAAATTGAAAGTGAATGTTTAGTGAAAAATTGAGGTTTAAAGTGTAAATTTTGATACTTGGAGACCAAATTGAAACAAAACTCAAATCACAAAAGTAAAATTGTAACATTTTAAAATCGAATGACTAAATTGAAATCATACTATGACTAAAAGTGTAATATTTTGAAATCTATAAACTAAATAGAAACTAATCCTACAACAGGAAGTCAAAATCGTAACTTTTCCTATAAACTTTTATTTCTCTCTCTCAGTTTTCGTTGTAATAAAAATAAAAATCTAATCTATTATTTTGACATATCTAATCCTCTCATATAATTCGTTTTTTAATTTAATTTGTCAAGTATTTAATAATTGATTTTGTTAAATAATAAAATATTTATATTAGATATCGTATGCCTAGCCTATATTCTTTTTAACAAAATTTGTAATCAGTTTTAGTTGGTATATTTTTTAACAAGTTATATTTTTTATTATTGTATCAAATTTTAAATATGAAGTAAAACATTAATAATGGATTATTACTAGTTTTATTAAAATTTATTGACACATTATTTAGGCCTTGTTTGGTAATCATTTTTTTGTTTTTTGTTTTAAAATTAAGCTTATATTATTCATATTTCTTACCCTGATTTTCATCTTTATTAAGTACAATGGATGAATTCTTATCCAAGTTCTAAAAACAAAAACAACTTTTTGAAAGTTACTTTTTTTAGTTCTCAAAATTTGGCTTAGTTTTTTAAACTATTAGTGAAAAGTAGATAATAAAGAAAGAAATTTGGGGATGGAAATTGTGTCTATAAGCTTAATTTTTAAAACAAAAACAAAAAATAAAATGGTTATCAAACGAAGCGTTGGTAATGCATTTTAATTAGTTAAGATTATGAAAATTATATCTAAGTAATTAGTTAATTATTATTATTAGTTTTGTCATTTAAAATAATTTTCTTAATTATAATATTTATGGTTCCATTTCGATTTCTAAATACCATTAGAGGTCGTTTGGTTTAAGGTTTTAAACATGCCTAGAAATTAAGTATGTCTGAAAATAAAAAACCCGAGAATAAGATTGCTAGGAGGATGACTGCGTTTAGTTGTACATGAGAATGTTATTAGAATTTTGTGGTAACAAATTAGATTTGTATTTAATATATAAAATTAACCATGAACACCTCTATAAATTTTTTATAGATTAATTGATAAACAATAAATTGAATTCAAAGTTTGAGTAAAGTTAATTACTTATCTATCAAATAATAATATTAATTTAATTATTAATTACAAATATTTGTAAAATGAGTAATTTATAATTGAATTTACTTGAGTATATAGATATATGAATTTGATGAATTTATATAAATATGATGTATTAATTAATAAAACAACCAAACCCAATTTAAAGAAATAAATATAATATTTTGTGATTATAAAATAATGAATTATAATTAATCAATAATAAACTAAATATAATTATTAAAAAATAATCTTATAAAATATTCATCATAATAATAATTAATTAACTCTATACATAATGTATTAATGAATTAATAGTATTAATGCATCGATTCTTTACGTTTTATTATATAATTAATTAATATATTTATGAATATGGAGTAGTTAAATTCAAATATTATAATTTAAAATTTAATGTAATTTTATAAATTATAAATTTAATATTCATATATTAATTAATTTTAATAATATAAAATAAAATTATAAATTCATGTATGAAAAAGAAAGAGAGTGTGGGCATAAAAAAAAACTCACACTTTTGGATGGATATCATCGATGATTAAAGGAATGTATGAGAATAATTTATTCACATGCTAAAGTGTCAAAACTTATACCAAACAAAGGAATGCGTATCCCTTACCTATTCTCATCCTTATTTTCATCTCTATTTCCTCAATCCAAACGCATCTTTAGAACTTTTGATTCTGATTTCTGACCACTCTAAATAAAAAACAACAAATTAATATGAATGCCATACTAATTGATTAATTAAAATACCTACAAAATTTTAATAACTCCTTGAATTGACAATTGAATTCATGCATAAATTAAACAACTTTCTTGAATTGATGTTTGTCTAGAGTGTTCATGACCCGACAATCCAAACAATTAGGATTATCTAAGATTGAATTAGGTTTTGGGTTGATAATTTTTTTTTCGGTTGACCAAATACACATACGTATGTCTTCATTTAATGTTTCATTGACTATGAAGATGGATAAATTTGTAAATTTTTAATGTTTTTTTTAGGATTCATACGATATTTGTCTTTGTTTAAAGATTGTAATAGATATCATAAATATTTGATATTTACCATTTGAATTTTATGAGATATTAGTTATTAATCATGTATTATTAATAAATTTGAGTATTTTAAATTAATAATAATAATAATAATAACCCGAAAATCTATGGTTTGGGTTTGAGATCCTGTCCAGATCTTTTGGGTAACGAACCCAATCAACCTAAAATTTTGAATTGGTCTAAAATCCTCCAATCCAACTCGTGTACACCTGTTATTGGCTATATATTTGTTTAAGGGATTTGGTTTTTGCTTCTTGTGTGGTTTTGGTGATGTCTCAAGAATATGTCTCGAAGGATTTTTCAGAGGATGTTGTTCCTGCTGAATATTTCTTTTCTTAATTGAAATATACTGTGTTTTATTTCCTCTGGGTTACTTTCCTTGTTTATGTTTTGCCAAAATTGTTTGTGGATATTTTTCATATTTCTGTTGTGCGTTAGGGTGGCTGCATATACTTTTGTGTGAAACTCTTTGTAGTGTTCATTGTTCATAAAGCAAGACATAAGCTTGGTTCTTGGTGGTTTGTTCTATAGTTATTCTTGTTGTGGGTGTTTCAACATCGAGAAGCATTCTTCATCCTTAGGAGGAGTCTAAGGTAAAGTAGATCGAGAAGGGATTCTCAACTTTAGGGGATCCTAAGATTTCATTCATAGAGAATGAATTCACAAACTTAAGGGGTGCCTAAGTTCTTCAAGTGAAGAGGACTTCACAAGAAGGAAGAAAGATATTTTCATGGTGAGAGAGAGTCTAACGCATTTAGGAAGAGCCTAAGTATTTCTTCACTAATATTCACATAATTAGGGGGAGTCTAAGTTGGATCGAGAAGGAATCTCACATCTAGGGGGAGCCTAGTGAACAAATAAGTTAGACTCCACGTGTGTCACTGTAATCGTTATTATTTTACAAATAAGTACAACGTTGCAAATGTTTGAATTTTTATATTAGTAAATTCTTTTTTCCAGGCACACAGCCTCCCAGATATAGGTAGTTTACCATCCATCGATGGATCCACTTAGGGCCAAGGTGCGCCCGTCAAATTATCCGTTTTTGTATTTTTAATACAACTTTCAGTATTGTTTACATTATATGTATAAAAATTCACCTTAACTACCAAAATTTGTGTGTAGAGTAGCATAGTTTACCAAAATATGATACTACCGGTCGAGGGTTCAATGCTTAGTTTTTTTCACTAAAAAATTGAATTTTGTTCTTCTCCTGCGTGTGTAGTGTGTAGGTGCTTCCCCAATAACAAAAAAAAGAAGGTAGGATTAAAAAAAAAAAAAGAAGAGGTCAAAATACATTTCGGTCTCAACAACGTATGAGCTTTGTTGAATTTTAGTCTCTCTATTTTCAATAAATCTTAATTTTAGTCTCTAATGCTAGTATATTTTTATTAAATTGGATAATTGAAAGTATATTGACTAAAATTTCCTAACAGTCGCCTTAAAAAAAATTAAAAGATGAAAAACCAGGAATAGTTTTTATTGTTCATTGATCTTTTTCCAACCTAAATTCTTACTTTCAACAATATTCTATTGAAAAAGATATCCTTCATTTCTTTAAAAGTAATTTTCATACTATATAGTTGTCTTAATTAATTTCAGAACTAAAGGTAGGAGATAATTTTTTTTTGTCTCTCGTTAAGACATAGGTATTATACCATTCACAACTCACAAGTAAGCATATATTGAGAAAGATTTATTGGATAAATTAGATAATAAAATTAACATGGATTGATTTCAAAACATAAAAACTTATAGATGGCAATTGTAATATGTATTAAATTAATTAATATGTGAAACTGTGAATGCTTTTTTTTTTTCTTTACATATTTCTTTTACAATTTTTTTTTTACATAGTGCCTCTTATATATAAAATTTTTGGATCCGTCACTGTTATCATCGAACTAGGTTTTCAATCTCCATGTATTTGTTCATTGATTTACAGTGTGTTATTTTGTTGTTGTCTCTATAATCACTATGATCTCTCATGTGACATCTATAATGTGTGTGACTTTATTTCATTTTAGAGAAGACTCATAGACAGAAAATTAATATCATTATCATTGGATAAAAGACAATGACTTGACTTTCTATAGTATTCTTTACGCTCTTCTTTTATAATGCAAATAACTTTTTCTATCAAATACAAAAAGGGAAAGGAAAAAGATAAAGGTTTCATTTCATTGGAAGATGCATCATGCATGCAAGTCCATGATCTTTGTTCTTTGAATTTAAAATGCTGAAAAAGTTCTTCAAGAAAAACTGAAAAATAGAAGATATATATAAGAGGCTATAATGTCACTTTTAAATTATACATGAATTTTTCATTTTTATCTTTGGATTCTTTTGGTTTAGATATTATTTTGGACCTTTTATTTTTAATTTTTATTTATTTTGGTCCTATACTTTTAAAATGTTCATTTTAATCTCTATACTTTCAACTCTTATTCATTTTGGTCTCTATACTTTCAATATATTCATTTTATTCCTTGTACTTTCAAAAGGTGATTATTTTGGTTCTTTCATTTCCATTTTTACTTCATTTTTAAGGGATCAATATGATCATTTTTTTTAAAAAAAAAAATTAAGGACCAAAATGAAACCAAAATTGAAAGTGCATGAACCAAAATAAACATTTTCAAAGTATATGCACAAAAATGAACATTTTAAAAGTACAGAAATCAAAATGAACAAAGTCAAAAGTATAGGAATCAGAGTAATATTTTTCGATTATATGCTATTTAAATTTTCGATAGAAATTAAGATACGAATCTTTTCACTTTTATCCTAAAATAATATGTCAAACTATAAATATATATTTAAGCTGTATAGGAACGTGCTGTGTTGCTTGTTTCTATTCTAAACTTTGGTTTAACAAAGTTACTTTGGATTATGATTTTGAAAAATTTGAACAAACATGAAAAAGAGAAATTTTTGGCATGTTAAACCCTTATAAAATCTGAACAAAATTTCAAAACTTAAAATATGAAATTTGTTGATTTGAATCTCCTACTCCCAATTGTAGTAAAAGAAATGGCAAATAGGTGTTATAAGATGTTTTATTATTATTTTTTTGGCAAATTACAAAAACTACCTCTAAAGTATGGTGATAGTTGTAATTATACCCTTAAGCTTTCAATATTAGCAATTGGAACCCTAAACTTCTAAAAATGTTAAAATTGAGTCCTCAAACTTAGAATATTTGTAAAAATTGAACCCTCAAATGATGAAAATTGAACTCTATGACTTACACAATTATTACAATTTATACAATTATGTAAGTTAAGGGCTCAATTTTAATATTTAGATAAGGTTGACCGCTCAATTTTTAAATTTAAAAGTTTTAAGGATATAATTGCAATTTAACCTTTCTTTTCATTTTTGGAAGGGGCTAGAGAAGGGAAAAGTTGGATCTATTCACTTTATTCTTCTGCCATTGTCTATGCTTTACCTTTTTCTCTTCTTTTCAAAAAATCACAAAGTAATGACAACTCCCATTACCATACAGAAGAGAAAAGAAAGTAAGCAATTGGATATAGGGGACAAAGTTAATTTTAAGAGTAAATATATGTTTTAGTCGTTTTTTTTTTTTTTTAAAAAAAAAAAAAAAAAAAAAAAAAAAAAAAAAAAAAAAACTTCATTAAGATTAGATAAACATACAAATAAAATCTTCATTAAAAGTAGAAGACACTGAACTAGGATAAGAAGAAATCCAACAAGCCTCGTGATCTTCCAAACTAGAAGAAGAAGGCTTAACAACAAAATTAGTTACTAACACGTGTCCAAGTGTGAGCAATAAAATTACACGTACGCCAGAAATGCAAGAATCAACGAGACATCCACCACGTGTTTTAGTCTTTTTACTATAGTCCTTATATCTTTTAATACTTTTCAATTAAATACACTACTTATATCATGTTAATACTTTTCAACTAAAAACACTATTTATATTGTGAAGTTTAAGATTATAGATGATATAAATTTACTCACTTGAAGACAAATTGAAAGAAAGATTAAAATTATATATTAGTAAAGTAGGCGAAATTTGTGTCAAACTTCTTTAAAATATTAAATGAGATAGTAGATTAATCTCTCAGGTAATCTAATTAAATTTTCAAATTTTAACCAATACGTTAAGGATCAAGTCATGTTAGCACACTATCATAAGCCAGATTTAACAACTCCTTAGGCTTAAACAACTTCACAAATTGAGACATTCATATTGTTTTGGCTAAGTAGATTTGAGTTACCAATATTTATTCAAATGAAAGGCTATTGAATAGCTACTCATGATGGGTTTGAATATATGGTAGGAGTAATCAAAAGTTTATAAGCTTAATGGTAATTTCATTATTTCTAAAATTAATTGTTGCCTTTCGCATTATTCAATCTACTATCTTGTGTATCTTCATTTATTATAGTTTGAATAGTGAAAGTTAAAATGCGACCAAAGTTTCATATGGACTAGAAAAGAGATCATAAGTTTATAAGAGAGAACAACTATCTCCAATGGTAAAAAAAAATTTTGGTGAAACCAAAACCAGAGTCATTGTTGGGTGGGAATGCAATCAAAGTCCTACATCGGTTAAATAAGGGGATGGTCATGGGTTTATAAGGGATGACAATTATCTCCAATGGTATGAGGCATTCTAGATGGTTCCAAAAGTAAAGCCATGAGAGCTTATACCAAAGTGGACAATATCATACCATTGTGTCAATATTCGGAGGTTCTTTGTTACTTGAATTTATATGTTAGAGTACTCTAAATAACCAAGTATGTCTAATATTCTCCTCTAATTGGCACCTTTGTATCTATCGTATTATTTGATATTTCTTTCTAATAATAAAACTACTCTTTGTGTCAATCTTTACTATTTATACTTTATCGTTTTCTTTTTGTTCGTCAATTTCATTTTTTCATAATAGTTGTTACGAAATCAACAATTAAAAAATACAAAAAGTCTAAAAGAATCCACACAGAGATATACGTGGTTCACTAATATTGTGTTAATTACATCCACGAGGCAGAGGGAGAACAATATTATTAGAGAGAATTTTTTCAGAATACACCAACGATGCCTCTAGGGTTAGAGAGTTTATATAACGCACTACTCTAAACTATAGGGTCATAATCGTAAACAAACGAATTCAAAGCATTCCAACAACAGTGAAGTCAAATGTAATTTGACATGACAGTAAGTCCAAAAAGTTGATATTAAGGCATGTTAATATTGATTAAAATATCGAGGTCTTAATTTAAAAATTAAAATTGGTTAATAAACATCTAATTAATATTATATATATTGATCTATCATTTTTTATCATTTTTATATTCTCTTCCATGTCACTAATGCTATTGAGAGTTGTAACTATGACTAATGTCATCTTATGTTAAAATACGTCTAGCTCAATTAACATAAAATTTGTATTCGATTCCTCTTTCCACATTTAAAAAAAAAAAAGATCCTATTATTATTATTATTATTATCTGGATAATGAAATAGAAATTTCAAAGTACAATCGTTAACACATATTTTATATTAGTCACTAACATGGTTGTTATCTTTCTTTAAAACACTAACAAATCTTGTTTTTCCTGATTTCAATGTGGGTTGTATTTCAAAGTAATTTCAGCTTTTCTTCCTCTTATTCAAATAATTGTGTGGTCCATTTCACTTAAAAAGTAAATTTAAAAGAGAGATGAAAAAGAGAACTGATTTTAATTAGTAATTTGAAAGTTATATATGAATCTTACAATTAGTTGAAATCTTCTGAGCATGTCTTCCATTATTGAGAATTCCCAAGACTGTTTTTCCTTCTAAGACTTATCTGGGAGAGATCTAGTAAAATCCACCATGTGTATAGCACTCAAGAAGATAAAATTTAGCAACAAGAATTATTTCACCCTTTGACCAATAAAAGAAAATTTTGAATTCTGAAGTTGGATATGAATTTAGTACAACATTTTGCAAATTGTGTGTGTATAGTAGCTATCAAAGATTAAATTGAAATTCTTTCATGATTGTTGCACAAAATGAAATTCTATTAGGATAGAGAAGAGGTTAATATTATTTAAGAAGCTTAATTGGTTAATAATTGCATATATAAATCCTTAATCGTAATGTTTAGATTTAGCAAAATGAATACCTATGTAATAATTTACAACTTTAAGTGAATAATTAGTAAACAATAAAATCGTTAAAGTTTTCATTACATTTTTTAACTTGATGAACAAAAGAGAAACCATTTTTTTACAAAGAATTTGTACTCAATATTACTTGGTTAGACCAAACCACATTTTGCTCACTAGAACTTATTAAGGAAGCTCACCCAAAAGTGTAGAAAAAGCTTTAGTTTTACCCTCAAAGCTATTAAAGTTTTTTAGTCTTGTTTTTGGTGGGTTTGCTATTTAAAACCCTATCTTTCATTGGTTTTATATTAAAGTTCTTGACTAATACATACATTTTGATTGACTTATGTTCTTGGCAATCAAGTTAGTTCTGGCATTCCATAAGTGGTGGTTAAGATGCTCTTTTTAAGCAGCAATAGAAAATATCATTTGTTTAAACAAAATTATGTTATTGTCTTCTACCAATAACTTTCATTTAGTCTTTAACTAGACTTAAACATTATTGGCCTTTTTACTAGCTTATTGGGTTTTCTTTGTTAGGGTGGGTGATGAGTTGGGTATTACATTTTCATCGGCATTTTTGACATTTTTGTGATATATTTTCACATGTTTATAGGTTCAACATCGTCATAAGAGATAAATTGATGTGAGAAAAGATTGACCTCGAGAGAGATTATATATTGATAACAGATTTCTAGATTTAGGTATTTGGTAATAATTAGTCTAAAGATTAATCAATTGAAATTTTCGGTCTATTAATGAATTCGGTGTCCTAGAATGTCTCCTTGACTGAATTCGCCTTCCTATAATCATCCGATAAATTGTGAGTATACCCTAGGATATTTGGACACATTTGAGTACGGTTTCATAGATGAAATTTGTATGTTTTTTACGATAACTAAAAGAATTCATAACCTGATCTTCAAAGAGATACTCCGTCTCATATCATTTTATATTATTTATTTAACTCCTACACTTGTGTGCTATGGCTATGTAAGTATTAGATGTATATACAACATATGCATGCATATATAAGTATGTAAAGTGTAAGATGTTGACTTTAGAAAGTAAATACTTTTTCTTTTTTTTTTAATCAATTTGGTTGGAAGCGCAGTTTATGAGAATATAAATCTCATCTTTCTCTTGTGCATTACATTTCCATTAACAATACCAAAGTTTATTCTTCCTTTGTTTTAGAAGATCCTTTATTAGGAGCGGAGGTGAAAGGAGGGGAAAATACCAGTAGGAAAGAAAGGTCTAGACTTTTAGATCTTCTTGCACTTCATTCAAATTAAATCAATCCCTAAATAATGTTCATGGATAATTGTCAATCATATAGTGCGAGGGCCAATTATCTTAATTAGGTCGTCTTAGTGCAATCTCAGTGGGGATCAATACTAAGACCAAAGCAAAACATTCAACTTCGTTTTATGGTATGTTTGAACCATCAATTTTATGCTTTTTTTTATGTTAATCTCAGTCAGGACAAAAACTAGAAAAGAAAGATATACCTTGTTCAGGATGCTTTGTCTTCAATCACATGCTTTCTAGAAAATTTCTAGGAATTCGCACAACATAATTTTAGAGTTTCTAGGATTAAGTGATAACACCTAAAATGTGCTATTTTGCTCAATTTGATTCAAGAGTGATGCTATTTAATGTGTTTAATTGAATATTTTATAGATATCGTATAAATGGAGGTAGAATTAAGCATTAGGAGAAAACTGAGCTAAAATGGATCAATTCGGAGCCCTAATAAAGGAATTAAGTCAAACGGATGTGAAAAAGACAAAAATTTCCCAAGCAAGAGCGTTGCAACACCCTACAATGCTGCGACGTGGCACGACGCTCTTCACAAAAAGCAGCAAATTGGCATAGTGCTATGACATTGTCACACGATTATAAAACTGATTTCGATAATTAGGTCATAACTTTTGATGGGGGTGGCCATTTTAGGTGAATGACCACCCCTTTCCTTTATTTTTTTTTTCAACATCCATCCATCTACAACATTATATATTAGAGTTAATTTCATCTTCTTTCTGTAATCAAGCAAAACGAAGACAAATTTTGGTGATATTGCTTTCGTGGATTGCTAAGGTAAGTTTGTTAGCTTAAGAGTTGGAGAAATCCATTTGTATTGATTTTGAGGATCTGTTCTTAATTTCTTATTTCTAGTTGAATGCTTCTAGTTCTTGTCCTATTTGAACTTCTATGCTTAATTGTATATTAGATTTGATTACTCTTGAATATTAACTTTTCTAAGCTAAAGATTAACTTATAATCAGTGACAGTTAGCTACGAGTTTAATCACCAAGTACCAATAAATCGCATCTTGGGTATGTAGCTTATGTTGGCATTATTGGAACATCACATAGGTGGCTTGATCGGTTTAAGAATAAGAACAAAATTGGTTAGTAACTTAGGCATTTCCTAGTGGTTAATCATCTTCGCGAACCCCTTGATTATAATGTAGGTGTAAGATATTTATGGAGTGCATTCATACCCAATCCATCAAACACTTAGTTTAATTAAATTCTTAATTAATGTATTTGGGGGCTTTTCACGATATTTCCAAGCAAGTAAGCTAGGCACTTGCATGCATAATAAACTACATTTAGAAATTCTATGACAGATCAAGCATTGGGTGGATCCTATCTTTTAGTCTAGATCATTTTGATTTTCTTTCACTTTTTACTTTCTTTAACTTTACATTCTCACACTTTTATCTTTTTTCACCGTAATTTCGACCACACCAAACCCCTCCCCCCCGCCCCCTCAAATTTACCACTTTAATGAGAAATTATAACTAGTTCGAAACTAATCTTCACACTTTCCTGTGGATCGACTTGGTATTGCCAATTGTACTATCCACTTGTATAGGAAGTATTAATCGATAATTATAAATTTTATTTAATCGACCGAGAGAGGATTATGACACCCTTTCTTCGACCTTTCAAATTGGTGCCTGATCAGACTAAATAGAGGTTGTCGTAATCCTCTCTTGACCAATCAAATAAAATCTATAATTACCGATTAATATCCCTATACTATTGAGTAGTAAAGTAGCAAGATTTGGTTGATCCGTAGGGAAGTGCAAATATAGTTTCAAACAAATTAGATTTCTAGCTAAAGCGACAACAATGGGGTTTTGGCATGGTTTGAGAATTTAAAGTGGGAAAAATAAAGTGCAAGAATGTAAATACAGGAATGTAAAGATGTAGGAAATTAATTAAACGTGCAAGAAATATAAACAGACATAGCTTAAGAATAAGGATCCACCCAATTGTTTGATTGATCCTATGAATTTTATTAATTATTTCTAATGAACTACGTTCTTAGCCTACTTGCGAAGAGAGTCGGGTCAAGTGCCATAGTACATTAATTAATTACTTAATTGAACTAGATATTTCATTGATTGGGTTTGAAAGCGTCCATAAAAATCAAACATTTGCATTACGCCTAGGGCTTTGAATTGACCTAATTGTCTTTTTCACTTCCATTTGACCTAATTGTTTCATTAAGGCTCCAAATTGATCTATTTTAGCTCTGTTTTCTCTCTAATACTCGATTCTATCTCCATATTGATTGATACCTATAAAATAGAACCAATTAAATACATTAAGTAGCATAATGATCTTGAATTAAGTTGAGCAAATAACACATTTCAAGTGCTATCATTAAGCTACTAAAAAGGAAAGTGCACCTTGTTTGTATATAGATAGTATTTATAATTTTTAAGTCTTTTTTAAACATAATTTTATATCCTTAGAATTTCATTCATTTGAATGTGATCTCATTTTATTCATGCACCCTTCCTGAACTTGGTGCTACATACTCATAATTTTCCAAAAGTGTATGGGTTGACTAGATAATTAACTAAACCTAAAGGGAATTTTGTATGGATGACCAAAAATGAAGGGTCCAAATGAAATTTGGCTTCTTCCCAGATTCTCGCTTTTCGATCTCGGTTCTCCACTTAGGCTCTCAATTCTCATTCTAGTTGGACATTAGCCAAATATTTTGACTTTTTATCTATCCCTCACTCTCAATTCACGTACATTGATTTCATGTCTTACTCTCGATCCTCGTCAGCACGAACTCAATAGTTAAAATAAATTTCAAAAGTCAAATGGTATATATAGATCGACATACTCTATCGTTTAGCCAAATACTCTCGATCAACATACGCGATAGAGGATGCTAGAGGTAAACGATCGTGTAGAGTATTTGGCACTCATTGTTTAATAAAAGGCGCACGCACTAAACGATCGTGTAGTTCAGCATGTCTCATCATAGTCACAACCTACACGATCACGCGGTATGCAATACCTTATGCTTGCTCAACGATCATTTAGACGATTGTGCTTCACCGCATCGTTGTTGTTTAGATGATCATTTAAGGCTTGCATTGCACGATGCACGCTGCACAATCACGTGCCTTCATGTTTCATCGCATAGTCAAAGGTACACAATCGTTGCTAAACGATCGTTTATGCTCACACAGCATTGCTAAACAATTGAGTAAAGAGTTTACTCTATTGTGTAGGCGATCACAAGGATTTGGTACACGATCAAGGAGACGCATTTCTTTGCTCGGACGATTCAAGACCCGATTCGCCTGTTTGAACTAGCAGACTCGTAGCTCTTTGTAATAGTTAGCTTTGGTTTTGAGCATTTGACGCCAATTATCCCAGTTCATCAACTTTTATTTAATGTACATGAGCTGTCTCTTATACACATCTGATGTGTATAAGAGACAGGTTTGAACTAGCAGACTCGTAGCTCTTTGTAATAGTTAGCTTTGGTTTTTTGAGGATTTGAGGCTTAATTATCCTAGTTCATCAACTTTTACTTAATGTACATGAGATGTATGTTGTTTATATGCCATAGTGTATGACATATAGATTTAAAACCCACCTTAAGCTATGCATTTTATTCATGCATGCATCATATATTATAAGTGTTATAATATAGTCATTGGCATGATCAAATTACAAAGAAGGCATGCACATGCATCATAAAATATAAGAGTTATATTTATGCATGCAGTAAGAATATTCATGCATCATCTTTATATTATAAGAGTTATATTATAAGGGTGTATGAGAGCATGTATACTTGGTTCGTTGTTTTGTTATATAAGTGTTATATAAAAGTAGCAATGAATGAATAATGCATGGAGCATGACACTTAGGCTTGTTTATAAGAGTTATGAATGCCTTGTATGTGTAGCTTTGCATTGTATTGGTTTTGGTTGTTTCTGTTTATAAGTATTAAAATGGAAATTAGAACTAAAATCAATAAGAAAGAGTTGCATGTGAACTTAGGTGAACTCATGTTTTAAGAGGGTTTTAAAATTGGATTGAGATAAACCTAAGTTCATGGTTCTAATGAGATTAGTTTAATATTTTGAATCAGTTTAATAAGATTAAATTGATTTCTATAAAAGATGTATTAAATCTATCTATAAGGAACCTTTTGTCTAAGGCGGGTTCTGTCTAGATTAGGGTATTTAAGCTGACGGAAATGGAACACTCCTATTTGGGAACCTACCTGGAAAGGTGAATTAGATAGATTTTCTACAAGCATGTGATCATTGATCAAAGACTTCATTAAAGAGTTTAATGAATGATGATCAAAAGTTGTTCAACTTTCCAAAGTAAGCGTTACTTTTGGGCAAACCTAAAAAGTCACTTAGTTAAAATCGTTGGTCTTGTTTCTCTAAGTAAACTAAACCCTAGGTTATAAAATACTCACTGGGAGGAAAAGATGTATATGATATGTCAATTCCACTCACGTTTCTCCTTGAATGTTCACGCTGTGAGATTCATGCTTGGCCTCGTGGTGCCCTGGGAGTATCCCCCTTTGGATGGTGTTTGCATGAGTCAACATCAAGGTGGATGGAGAGAGTGTTTATTGTAAGTGTGTGAAGGATGTGTGTCAAAATGTCCTGCGGTCTCCTTTATTGGTTTGCACCATGAGATCTTCTTGCACTACCTCGTGGCACCTTGGGAGCGTCCCTCTTCAAATGCTTTTGTGTGGTTGGTCAATATCAAGGTGAACTCCAGAAATGGATAGGGTCGCTTTAGTTTTTGCCCTAATCGGATTTCTTCCCTTCGGATTGGCTGCTTGGGGCGAAACTCTAGGATCTAAAATGAAGGGTCACGCTTATGGGAAATTGTTAAGCAAGTTAATAATTTCTTGACCAAATCAATGATGGTTAGTCGTTATAGGAACAAGAGTTGTTCTGGTATTAATGACTGGTTGAAAGTGTCTCAATTCAAAGGAGAGATAAATTGACTACCCTTCGGTGGCTTTTGTCCTAAACCATTGAAGCGTCATTATGAAACTAGATGTCATATGAGGATCATTTTAGCTTTGCTAAATCGTATCGGATGTTGTTTTTCAATGAGTATTTGCTAAAATCTAATGTAGATCAATGTGTTTATTTTTTCAGTAACATGAATGATTTTTTATTAGTTGCCTCTTTTACTTAGACAGATTACATACATTGGAAAGAGTCCGTTAATACATATTTCGTGGTAAACGACCTCGAGTTTGTCATGGTTGAGGAATGTCCTCAAGTCCTGACCTTTGATTCACCACGAAATGTTTGTAATGCATACGAGGTGTGGATGAAGGCTAACTCGTTGGTCCGACTTCTCATTTTGGCTAGCATACCTGATGTATTGACCAAAAGGGTTTAGAACATGTTCATTGCACGTGAGATCATGGACTCATTGCAAGAATTGTTTGAATGTCAGTTCTCACTTTTTTAACACAAAGGGATGGATGACAAAGAAACCAGTAGTGTCGATTCCCAAAATAACCATCGGTCTTTCTTGAATGTCAAAGGAGTAAAAGAGAAAACAAGTGTTGCTAACTCTAGAGAAGTTCATCGACGAGAATTGTTCTCTGAAATGGAACTTGGAGATTATTTAGGTTCTGATAACTGATCCCACTACTCTCTAGAAGAGGAAGAAGTCTAAAGATAGTAAATGTGATTTATTTGTCTTGGAGACGTGTTTGGTAGAGAATGATGATTCTGCCTGGATACTTGATTCAGGTGCTACTAATCACGTCAGTTCTTCCTACCAAGGATTTATTTCCTAGAAATCATTGGAAGAAGAAGAGTTGACTCTTCGAGTCGGTACTGGTGAGGTTGTTTCAGCAGTTGTTGTAGGCAGCTAAAGTTATTTTCGAACAAGAAACGTTATCTGTTACTGGTTCATGTTTTTGTAGTTCCTCATATCAAGAGATACTTAATCTCGATTCCTTGTCTGATTGAACAAGGTTATACTATCTCCTTTTCTGAGAGTAAAGTGTTTATTTTCAAGAATGGAATGGAGATTGGTTTTGGTTCAATGGAAAATAACTTGTATGTACTAAGACCGTTAGTCATAAAAGTTTTGCTTAATACTAAAATGTTCAGAATGACGACAACTACAAAAAGACCAAAGGTTTCTCCTAAGGAAAACATCCATCTTTGGTATCTAAGGTTAGGTCACATTAACCTCAATAGGATTAAGAAGTTGGTGAAATGTGGACTTCTAAAGAGTTTAGAAGAAAATTCCTTATCGGTATGTGAATCATGCCTTGAAGGCAAGATGACCAAATGACCTTTTACTAGAAAAAATTATAGAGCCAAGGAAACCTTGGAGCTTATACATTTAGACTTCTATGGTCCGATGAGTGTTAAAGCTCGAGGTGGGTATGAATATTTAATCTCTTTCATAGATGATTATTCAAGATACAAGTATCTATACCTAATAAAACGTAAGTCTGAAGCCATTGACAAGTTCAAGAAGTATAAGGCTGAAGTTGAAAACTTATTAGGTAAGAAGATAAAAACACTATGATTTGATCGTGGTAAAGAGTATATGGACCTTGAATTCCATAACTATATGGTAGACATGGTATCATGTCCCAACTCTCGGCCCCAGGTACACCTCAGCAGAATGGTGTATCAGAAAGGAGAAACATAATCTTGTTGGACATGGTTCGGTCTATGATGAGTTATGAGGATTTGCAGTGGAGACTGCATGTTACATTTTGAACAACGTTCCCTAGGAAGGTGTTTCTGAAACACCTTTTGAGCTATGGAGAGGTCGTGAAGATACTTTACGCCACTTCAAAATTTGGAGATGTACAGCCCACGTGCTTGTGGCTAACCCTAAAAAGTTGAAACCATGTTCGAAAGTTTACCTCTTTGTAGGCTACCCTAAGGAAACGAGGGGTGGATACTTCTATGATTCAAGTGTGAACAAAGTGTTTGCGTCGACAAATGCTATCTTCTTGGAAGAAGACCACACTAGAGATCATAAAGCACAAAGCAAGCTTGTTTTACATGAGATTTCTAGTGAGACTATTGAGAATTCCACAAAAGTTGTTGAACAGACTGATAGATCAATAAAAATTGTTGATATCGGTTCATCTAGTCAACCATTTCAAGAGATGAGACTGCCTCGATGTAGTGGGAGGGTTGTGAACCCATCGGAACGCTACATGGGTTTGACTGAAGCCCAAACATCATGTCTGATGATGGGGTCAAAGATCCATTGTCTTATAAGCAAGAAATGAAGGATGTTGACAAAGATGAGTGGATTAAAGCAATGAACCAGGAGATGGAGTCTATGTACTTCAACTCTGTCTGGGAACTTGGGGATCAGCCAGATGAGGTAAAACCTATAAGATGCAAGTGGATCTACAAGAGAAAATGAGGTGCAGACCTTTAAGGCTAGACTCGTGGCAAAGGGTTATACCCAGATCGAGGGAGTGGACTTTGAGGAAATTTTATCACCCGTTGTCATGTTGAAGTCTATCAGAACACTCCTATCCATAGCTACATTTTATGATTATGAGATATGACAAATTGACGTCAAGACTGCCTTTCTGAATGGTAATCTTGAGAAGACCATCCACATGGCTCAACCAGAGGGGTTCATTGTTCCAGATCAAGAGCAAAGAGTTTGCAAGCTTAATAGGTCCATTTATAGGCTGAAACAAGCGTCTAGATCGTGCAACATTAGATTTGATAGTGCGATCAAATCATTTGGCTTTGATAAAAAAATTAATGAGCCTGGTGTTTACAAGAAAATCAGCAACAACTTAATAGCTTTCCTGGTACTGTATGTGGATGATATCCTACTCCTTGGGAATGATGTAGGTTTTCTGACTGACATTAAAAAGTGGCTAGCCGTCCAATTTCAAATAAAAGATTTGGAAGAGGCACAGTATGTTCTAGGGATCTAGAACATTCGAGATCATTAGAACAAAAGGTTGGCCTTGTCTCAGGCATCGTACATTGATCAAATGTTGATCAGGTATAGAATGCAGAATTCCAAGCGAGGTTTATTACCCTTCAGACATATAATTATTTTGTCTAAGGAGCAGTGTCCTAAGACACCTCAAGGGATTGAGGAAATAAGACGGATTCCCTATGCTTCAGCTGTTGGAAGCCTTATGTATGCAATGTTATATACTAAACCTGCATTTGCTATGCAGTAAGGATTATCAGTCGATATCAGTCTAATCCAAGATTAGATCACTGGACAGCGGTCAAAACGATTCTCATGTATCTTCGAAGAATGAGAGACTATATGCTCATGTATGGAGATAAGGATTTAATCCTTACAAGATACACAGACTCTGACTTTCAGACTGATAGAGATTCTCAGAAATCGACATCAAGGTCAATGTTCATTCTGAATGGAGTGGTTGTAGTTTGGCAAAGCATCAAGCAAGAATGCATTGCAGACTCCACTATGAAAGCCAATACGTAGTCGCTTGTGAAGCTGTTAAAAAGGTTGTTTGGCTTAGGAAGTTCTTTATAGATTTGGAAGTTGTTCCAAATATCTCTTTGTCGATCACACTCTATTATGATAATAGCGGGGCTGTGGCAAATTCTAAGGAACCTCGGAGTCATCGTAGAGGCAAGCATATTGAATGGAAGTATCATTTGATCAGGGAGATTGTGCATCACAGTGATGTGATAGTTACGAAAATTGCGTCGAAGCACAACGTTGTCGATCCGTTTACAAAGACTCTCACGGCTAAAGTGTTTCAAAGTCATCTAGAGAGTCTGGGTCTACGAAACATACGGCATCTTGTCTAGGGCAAGTGATACTGGGGTATAGAGTATGCCCTAGTTTATTGTATATTATACTGTTTTTCATGTATTGTACATTAGTCTCCTGAGGCATTAGAACAAGTGGGAGATTGTTGGGATTGGTGTCCTAATTCTCCCGAAGCCTCGTAGTTTGTAAACAGTTTGTACACATTGTTAATGATAAAATAAGAGTTATTTTATTTGCATTTACTCATATCCAATAAACTAAGATCCATGGTTATTTTATATAAACTTAAGCTTGTATGTGAGACATACAAGTGGATCATGCCTTAGTTAATAACCTAAATGGTCTTTAGTATAAGGATAAAAAAGGGATACTTTATCCTGATGACACTACGGATATGACCCGCTTTGTAGATAGTTACAAGTGTCGTAACGTGCTACAAATGGTCTGATCCTGAGCATTCATATGAAGACATGCGAGTGGGGGTGTCCTATACAAAGAATTTTTATAAGACCGAACCACGAGATTATTCGTCTCTTTATATAACATCATTGATAATTGAGACTTACATCTCACTAAAACAGCCATAGATGACATAATTTTAATCCTGCGTGTTTTGGAAACTTCTGCCATGATGGCAGTCCTTTGACTATTATGAGTGAGAGTGACCAGATTACCAATTCAACAAGCCTACCTTTTTTGGGATTTTTCTGATTGGGGAGCTGGGAACTCAGTTACACAAGATGGAATTCACTACTTTTCTGAAGTAGGGGTAAGTAGATAGATTGCTCCCTTAAGAGCTGGTTTTAGGTCTTGAACATAGTGGCTACACCCTCTCTTTGGAAGAGAGGACACAATCATAGTGAGACTATGACTTATTGTTCATTAGAGAAATCAGTGGTACTTAAGGAGTTAGATGTAACTACAGGTGAAAAATTGTAATTTGGCTCAACTGTACTTACGAACGATCTATGAAGGGTTATTGCACTGTTGATTGGTTAATATGGACACAGAAATATATCTATAGTGAGAAAAGTGCAACTGTCGGTCTTTAATGGAGTGTCTGGCAGTTAACGGATGGTGGAATCCCGTGACTAAAGAGTTTAGTCAATTATTCACGTACCGTTGGAGCTTCAAGCTATAGTTCCATAAGGTCCCCTAGGTAGCTCAATGGGTTCAAGTTGAGAATCAAATTTTGGAGTTAGTTTGAAGTGTTCAAATTAATAAGAGAAAATTCAATTATATGTGATATAATTGGTGTGATGTATTAGATATATTAGTTGGAGGAATTGATATAAGTATGATTTATTAAGTACCATAAAATAGAAAAAGAACTATGGTTTATATGCTTCTTATGATGAAATATTAAAACTATAGGTTATAAATATAATATGATAAGTTGGTTATCATATTTATTTATAATATATTAATTATATGATAATTAATTATTTTTCTCTAATAACCGATTAAGTGGGAGGTTATTGGAAGTTTTATGGTAACCGTGAGATAAAAAAAAATGTTTTCCAAAATTAGAAGTTGCCTCAGTCAGAAAGTTCTCACGGAGACAAGCTATCAAGTGAAAAATTTTCATTAAACGATAGTATGGACAAAGACTAAACGATCATGTAGAGTTGACTATACGATAGTCTTTCAGCTGATTGTTGCTACATGATTGAGTAGTAAAATCTATGTGATAGACTGTCGTTTACTAAACGATCGAGCATATCGTCTATGCGATAGACTGTGTTCTTATTTCCCACTTGCTTGATCGTCTACTCGATCACATACCTCCAGTCTCTTTCTCAAGCCAAGATCATACAGAGCCCATAACTCATGCATTCTCACATCATGAATACCAAGGTAACACTTGTGGTAGTGTCTTTACATAATTCATGAATCGAGGTGGACTTGATTAGATTCGAGGAGCATTCAGATGATCGTTGTGTTCATGGTCGTGTTGTTCCAGTTGTTGTGTTTGAGTGTTGCTATTATTGGATGCATTGGAGGCTGATCGAGGGATTCTTGAAGAATGGTTCTTTAAAGATATGCATCCTCTATCCCTTGTATCATCATATAACATATTGTAATTTCTATTGTTGCATAACCTGTTAGTTTCCGTTTTAGGCTGTAATTGATTGTGTTCACTCAAATTGAATTTGGAAATCCTCGTGCTTAATTTCTTCAATGATATCTACTAAAAATAATCAAATGTGAGTTGTTAGGCCATGTCGAGTGTTATTGGGTGTTATCAGTGGGTCCAAAGCTGAGATGCTAAAGTTGAGTTAGGGTTTTGAGACTTAAGAGTCATCGAATGAAGAGATCCTAGAAAAAGAACCGAGAGAGGCAACCGAGAAACGAGAGTCAAATACAAGAGCGAGGCTATGAGAGATGTAAACGAGAGTGAGAAACGAGGGGGAGTAATGAGAGGGAGTAACGAGAGTTTTATAGAATGCCTTAATTTGAAATCTTTGTTTTTTCCTTCCTCAAATTTTGTTTTTTACTTGTACTAGTAGATGGCAAACTTCAAGATTGCTTTTGAAGACTTTTTTCCTATCCAAGCTACTGGCTTGTCATCTCATATTGGGGTTGTGAACGAGTTAATCAAAGAGAAGCTTACTGATAGGTAGCTTCACATGTTGAAGATTACTATTTTTGGTAGTTTATGGAAATGGATCTAGTCTTCAATATCCCCTTAGTCCACCACATCCTACTGAGGGAGGTACACCATGAGGGTGGTGGTGAGTCCATGTATTTCAACCGGATTAGACATACTGTGAAGTTCTCCAAGGATGGGTTCCTATTGGTGATTGGACTATGTAGGACACCTATGGAGCGATCACTTCGAATTAATTAGGAGATCAACCCGACCACTTTTGAAGAGCATTATAAGAGATTGCAATTTGTAAATAACCTAGATGCAACGAAAGTCGGTCTTGTCTACATGTACGAACTTGGGTTGATAGGAAAGGACAAGACAAAGAGCAGTGTTGTTAAATTTATGCTCGATGATGTGGAGGACCTAGATTTCTTTAATAGTCGAGACGGGGGGCTTATATAGGAGAGAACATTTAATGGACTTCAGAAAGCCTTAATGGACAAGGTTTTGACCTAGATTTCTTCAATAGTTGATGATGTGGAGGACTTCTCACTCAGCATATGTCTCGTCGATCCGCTATCAAATTACCAATCATCTTTTATGGAGGACCGAAAAGATGTGACTGCCATATTGCATCAAAGATCTGTTTTTATACGCCAATCCTATTTTGGCTGAGAAAATAAATAGCTTTTGAACATATTTCTTTTCTGGCCTATGCAAATGATGATCAAGATAAATTCTTTAAAAAAATCATGCAATTTAAAACAATAAGGTCTAATGTGATCCTTTTTTCCACAGTGATCACAAATCCATACCCTTTTGGCATGCTTTACAAACTTTGAGAGGATATCTAAGCAAACTCGAGGACAACAGTATTAACATCTGCTTCTAATAACACTTAATGGTAGTTTATTCTTTCCCCTCAAAACTTGGTTGATCATAAACTTTTCTCTTTGTTTCGAAGTATTCAAGACCTATTAGTTCACCAAATTCCTTACCTCAAGACAAAATTATATCAAGATCATTTGTTCCTGAGTTCAACATTCTTACTAATTTATGCTCAAATTTCAATTCATTCTTAGTCATGTTCAGCTCGCGTTTAAGTTTTGAGACAGTGGTCATGAGTCTATGATTGTCAACAAGAAGAGACTCGATTCTTTCTTTCTAAACATTTAAGACTTTTATGTTCTCAAATCATTGTTGATGTAACATATTGTAAGACTTTTCAATCGATTCAGGCATATCTTCTATTTCACTACTGCAACTGTAATCTTCCTGTTGACTTTTGTACACATGAATGTCATTTGTAATATTGCTAACAAGGGCTCTGATATCTTGTTCAAATTCATTTTTCTCTTCAGATTCTTCATCAAATGAAGTTAGAACATAGCTTTTATTTTAGTGTTAAAGAAAATTGGGGGCTTTCAAACTGATATAGTGATCGAAACCTTCACATTCCCTACAACGAAAAGAGTATTTATTCTGACCACTGATGTCGGAGTTGTCAGCATCTTTCTTCTTATTATGAGATTTGTAAGGTTTCATGGAAGTGCCTCCATTTGCTTTAACATTTTGAGGCACATATTTCGCAGATCTATTTGCTAAATGCTTCAGAACTTTGTTGAACTGTTTGGACAACAAAGAGATTGAATCTACAAAAGATTCTTCTAGCTCACCAATTTTATCATCAGATTGATCATCTGCAAAGGACTATAAGGCAATGCTTTTAATTTCTTGGCTATTTGATGTCGAGAGTCATTTCAAATGTAATCAAGGATCTGAACAATTCATCAACTTTCATGGTTGACATATTGTGTGCTTCTTCAATGGTAGCCACTTTCATGTCAAATCTCTTTGGCAGAGATCTAAGAACTTTTCTAACTAGTTTCTCTTCTAAGATCTTCTCACCTAAGGCAAAAGATTCATTAGCAATGTCAAGTAAATGAACATTAAATTCAACAATCATTTCATCTTCAAGCATTTTCAAACTTTCAAACTTGATGGTCAACAATTGAAGTATGGACATCTTGACTCTTGATGTTCCCTCATGAGTAATAGCAAAAGTGACTCAAGCTTTTTTGGCAGAGATATAAGTGTTAATCAAATGAAAGATATTTTTGTCCACACCGTTAAAGATATAATTGAGCCATGAGAATTCATTAAGGATGATTTTCCCTTAATATTAGTCCATTCTACTTCAGGCTTAGGGACGTTCCCCACATTAGGAACAACAATATGGGGAATAGTCCATCCACCTACCACTACTTTCCAAGTCGTGTGATCAATAGACTTTAAGAAAGCTATCATTCTAGCATTTCAATATAAGTAGTTTATTCCATCCAGCATGGAGGGACGTGTGATAGATCTATCTTCTTTGATTCCTTCCATTTGATGGAATTTTGATTAAAAAAAAAAAAAAAAAAAAAAAAAAAATGTCTAATATTCACAGAGTTGGCAAGGGGAAGCGCTTTCTTCACACACACATAAAAAAAAAAAAAAAAAAAAAAAAAAAAAAAACCCGAAGTAATAGTGACCTGCTTTGATACGAAGTGAAATTTAGGTTATCTAACACATGTCATAACTTGTTATACACGATATTACAGTGTTTTCAGAGACATCATAGATAAATGCCAAAATCTAAAAACCAGAACCGAACACAGAGTTTGGTAACCCAGTTCAGTGTAATACCATCTACGTCTAGGGGGTTATGTGCCCGTGAAAAAAATATTTTCACTAATATAAAGTCAAACAATTACAATGATGTACTTATCTGTAAATTGATCGCAATTATAGTGATCTCGAATAGCCTCACTTAGAGAATGATCACTTAGGCGCCCCTGAAGTGTGATACTTCATCTCAATGAAACTTAGGCTTCCATTAAGTTTGAGATCCCCTCATCTTCAATGTACTTAGGCTCCCCTAAGTATAAGAATATTAGTGAATGATCATTTAGGCTCCCCTAAGTGTGAAACTCCTTCTCAAATGTAATCTTTCCACCTTCTTGTGAATGCACCTTCACTTGAAGAACTTAGGCTCCCTCTAAATTTGAAAACTCCTTAACGAGTAATGATGTCTTAGGCTTCCCCTAATATATAGAATTCCTTCTCAAGTGTTGGAGTCATAGGCTCCCCCTAAAACTAAGACAATCTTCTTTTAGCAAAAGTTTGAATGATGAATTACAACAACTTAAAGATCAATGATCATTCAAAATCAAAGAAGTAACATTCGACGACCACCAAAATAAAAATGTTTCTACAAAACGATGTAAAAGCAACAACTCTAAAAGAACACAACTTGCTCCTAAATATGGACCGGGAAAAATAGGAAAAATAGCCCATTCAAATTCAACAAAGAATAAATAAGGAAAGAATCCAGAAAAATAAGTTTGCAAAATTTTTCAAATAAAAAGAAAATAAATCTGCAGGAAAGACTTCTTCTATGACAACTTTTGTAACAACACCAGATTAGCCATAAACCCGAAACTATCAACCTTAAACAAATATACAACCAATAACAAGACTCTAACAATTAGTATATCAATAATGCTTCTTAAAATACATTTATTCAAGTATATCAATTATATATCAACATATGTTCAAAATTCAATTTCAACTGTAACATTGGTATACCAATAGTTTATCAACATAATTTCAAAATGGTTATTAATAATATCAAATTAAACCATTATAAATTGACTATAATGTACTAGAAAAATAATATTCTATAACAGACTAATAAGGAAACTAAATCCAAGAATAATAATAAATGAACAAGCACTTCTTGATTGATGAATATGGTTTATGAATGAACAATTTGGTATACTCATTGTATAACTTATATAATTTATGTTTGGTATATTAGTCAACTGATATACCAAATATAAAGTATATTAGATAACTGATATATCATATATAAAGTATATAAGATGTACTACTGATGTACATGCCGATACATCAATGAAAGTAAATTTGAAATAATAAAAACGGAAATATGCTTTTATGCTCTTTTTCTATATTTGCAAATTTTGGAAAACCATTGTTAAATTTATAAATTTAAGTTTTTTTTTTTTTCTTTGTGTTATTCTTACAAGGGGCCAAATTTTCAAATCGAATGTACTTGGGTAGATATGTAGTCCCTGTTCTGAAACGAAATATATTTTGTATTCTATATTCCGTAAGAAAACGAAATCATATGTTTCATATTTATTATACTCGTTAGTATTGATTTTGTAAAGATCATTTGGTTAGCTATAATTTAGGATTAAGTCATTTTTATGTTTAATTATTTTAAATATCATTTAATTATTTTTAAAATCAATATTTACATTTAGGCTCCATTCGATAATCATTTTATTTTTTATTTTTTATTTATAAAAATGAAGTCTATTTCTTTTCCATTTCTTACCATGATTTTCATATTTCTCGAGTACAATTGAGTTCTTAGTGAAATTTAAAAAACAAAAACAAGCTTTTAAAAGCTATTTTAAAATTTAGCTAGGTTTTTTAAACTATTTGTAAAAAAAATAGATAACAAAGAAGAAAATTTGGAGGTAAAAGTAGTGTCTATAGGCTTAATTTTCAAAAACAAAAAACAAAAAACAAAATGGTTACCAAACGGGACTTTGTTTTTGTTGATCTACACTATAGCAACATATGGAATTTAAATGGTAAATTTTATTGTAAGATTGCAATATAAAACTTGAAAAAACCAGAAGCATATATTTTGTTTTTTTGAGAAATTCGTTTTTGGTTGGATGTAGTTTCCATTTAGTCTTTAGATTTCAAAAATTTTTTATTAAGTTATGAGTTTTGTTTCAATTTAGTCCCTTGGTTTCAAATATTACAATTTTACTTTTGAGATTTGAATTTTTTTCAATTTGGTCCATAGATTTGAAGATTCAAACTTTCAACCTTGATTTTTCACTAAATACACATTTTTTTTTAATGTTATTGTCTAATAATCAATTTAAAAGAAGGAAAATTATTTCATATGGTAGAACTATTAAAAATATTTATAAATACACATTGTTGATAGACTTCTATCGGTGTCTATCAATGTCACTGATAGAAGTCTATACTGTCTATCAACATTTATCATTCATAGTTTTAAAATTTTGCTATATTTTGTAAATATTTTGGTTCATTTTTCTATATTTAAAAATTATCCTTAAAAGAATTAAAATAATTATAATTAATTAAGTTTCACTATTTTTCTACACTACTAAAATTAAATTTAAAATTTTAGTTCATAATTATTTTAACTTAATTATTATTGTAACAACCCGACCTTTCAAGTACTCTGACATGTGCCATTACGACTAATTACTCATTTTCATTCAAAACATTTTGACCGTCATAATGTAAATTCAGTAAAATCATGAATGACTATTTTAAACTAAAATATTATTTCAATAACAAAACCAAAGATCAACACATTTAGTTTGGATCCCAAAAAAAAAAAACTTTTGCGTTTACAAACAAAAAATAATATTCCAAAACAAGACAATAAAACCTATCATCTGCCAACAAACTTAAATAAAACATCAAAATAAGTAAATAAAAACAAAACATGAATTGTACACAAGTGATTACTATTGTCCCCGTATAGTTCTATCACGGGTCCCTCATGTCTCTCGTCGGTCCATTCCTATTGTTGTCTAAAAAACACAAAGGATAAAAAGGTGAGTATAACAATACTCAGTAAGTAACCCGCTACTGGGTCCTTTAGGTTACTTGTAAACTAGTTTATCTAGGCATCGGTATACACCCATATCATATCAATCATGGTGATCCTGAAGGGTTATATATCAATGAAAAATGTGATCCCAAAGGAACACGCATCAGTCATAATGTGTAACCCAAAGGTACACAAATCAGTCGTAAACATGAACTCCAAGGAACATGCATCAGTCATAATGTGTAAACCAAAGATACACAAATCAGTCGTAAGTGTGTCCCAAGGGGGCACACGTCAATCGTAGGTGTGTATCCCAAAGGTACACGATCAATCATAAATGTACACATATACAGTCATGGTGTGATCCTGGAGGAGCACACAATCAGTCGTAGGTGTACACTTGCGCAAATATAGAAAGTTAACAAGAATCATTTAAACTTAGCATGCATCAGTTCATATACAACTCCTTTATTATAAGCACAATCGTTTATCTTAGGGAAACAGTACTCTCTCAATCAATCTTACATAACATCACTGTCAAAATATTCCAATAAGTCCATATCATGAAATTAACATTCAAATCAGTCTAAAATAAATAGTCCAATCAGTTCATATAATGAAATTAAAAGTCAAATCAGTCTTAAAATAAACAGTCTAATTAGTTTAAATTTAAAATCCAATACATCTAAAATAGACAATCCAATCATTATCATGCGGTTCCAATCATTATCATGCAGTGGGGGACGACTGGTTCGAAGACAAACCAATAGAAAGATACTTACCTCAAGTTTTAGTCCAAACAAGTTCAATCAACCCTAACTTTTGTTTGTCCAAAAAGATCACGAACCAAGTCATATGTCATAAACCAAATTTATAATTAACAATTAAACCAAAATTCCAAACCACTCAATTCACACCAACCTTTGATGTTTCCAAAATAGTTCCATGGTCCCAATACAAAACACAAACATTTAATTTCAACCTTTAGGACCTAAATGCAAAATATGAAATAATCCAAAAAAATCTTTACGAACTTACCCAAGAAGATTTTAGTACAAAGTCACCTTTCGATCTTGATTGCGCAACTTGAGCTTAACAAATCTCTACTCCAATCAAACCGCCATAACAAAGATTAAAACAATAACTAGGCAACTATCCATTGATTCTTAAAATCTTTGAAGACCCACAACAAATCTCAACTTAAGATCTCCAAAAAATTACCCAAAACGTACCTTAATCCAAAGTCGCCTCGAAACCTCTGACATAGATTTGAACTTATGCGTAAACCAAGAAAGTAAGGACTCCAAATCCAAATTGCAGTTACATTATTATTCAACTAAAAGGATCTGAACTCTTAGAACTTACCAAACTTGACGGATAAACATCTTAAAATTTCAATCTAACATTTGAAACATTATTGATAACATCAATCCTATGCCAAAACTTGATGGGTATTTAAAAACTAACCAAGCACTTGTAGAAAATTCACTGTTCGCATGAGATTTCAATAGAAATTTATTTCGTAGAACTTGAACTATGTATTTATATTAATTTTGTGAAAAGTGAGTACAATCTCTAATACATAATATTTTGATGCTTTCAAAATAAACTATAGTCTTTATGTTGGTTGATCTTCTTGAATGATCCGCCTTTGAGCTTATTGATCTTCTTGGACGATCGGCCTTTGGACTTGTTGATCTTCTTGGATGATCGGCCTTTGGACTTGTTGATCTTCTTGGACGATCGACCTTCGAGCTTATTGATCTTCTTGGACGATCGACCTTATCTTCTGGGACGATCGACCTTTAGGCTTGTTGATCTTCTTGGATGATTAGTTTCGCACGAGGCTTCCGGAGAAACTTGTTTCGTGGGGTTGAACTTAAGTTGGTATTGATGTTGATGTTATTTTGATGCGATGTGGTTCGATCTCTAGTCTTGATCCTCTGATTCTCTCTTGGTTGAATGCATACGCTTGATGTATAGAAGCAGAGCGTGTGGATGTTCTTGAGCTTGGATTCTTGGAAGAATGCTTGTATCTCCAAAGGACTTCGGTCTTCAGAATGTTTGTATCTCCAAAGGACTTCAGTCTTCAAGCGTGGTTAGATTGCTTGTATTTTCAAAGGACTTCGGTCTTCAGAACTTTGATATGTCTTCTGATCTTCAGAGCTTTAATGTCTTCTAATCTTCAGAGATTTGATATGTCTTCTGATCTTCAGAGTTTTAGTGTCTTCTAATCTTCAAAACTTTAGAGAAGTTATGTTCTTCAGATCCTTGGAGCTTCAGACTTTGGATACCTAGACAAATTTTGCCTTTAATTCCTCCTCCCTTAAATGAAGAAGTAGGGCCTCTATTTATAGAGGTTCCTTATGGGTTTTACATGAGTTTGGGCCCAAATTAGGCTTGGTTGGTCCATGAGTCTACCCTTTGGGCCAAATTAATTGGATTTAGGTTTGATTTGACATTCGGGTCAAATTCAACCTATTTTTTGGCTTAGTTGAATTTTAACCTAAATAATAATATTAAATTGGGTCAAATTAATCTTATCTGATTCATCATAGTGTGGTGTCATCAAAATTTGTCTTCAATTTCAATTTAGGACATATGTCACCCCCGTAGTTGGTCCCAAATTTGATCGTATTTTGTCATTAAGCTAATGAATGACGTGACAGTTTGTGATTGGTCCAAAATTTCTCATTCAATAAATGCCCTTTTAAAATTTATGCACATATATGGGTGAATGAATCTCGAAAAAGATAAAGTTTAAATCAAAATCCAAATATATATATTTTTGAATTTGACCTTAATTGATATGTAGTCAAACTATGAATTTAGTACATAAGTTTAACTCGAATTTGGGATAAAATTTGGAATATGGCCAAATTTTAATTTGAGATTTTACTCCAATATGATTTGAATTTGAGATAAAATTTGGGATATGCCCGAATTTAATAAAAGAACAATTGAGATTTCTTTTCTTATCCACAATTTATTTTGATTGAAGATAAAAACTCAAGTTTGGACAACTTGAATTTGGAATAAAAATTGGAATATGACCAAATTTTAATTTGGATGAATTTTAGATATTTCCACCATTTGATTTGGAAATAGGGATAAGAACCTAAATTTGGATAAGTTTGATATAAATTTTGGAAGATGCCCAAATTTGAATTTTACATTAGTTTGAGATTTTAACCTTAATTTAATTTGACTTGAGGATAAAAACGTGTGAATTTGGATGATTTAGATATGGGATAAAATTTGGAATATGTCCAAATTTTAATTTAAGATTTTATATACACTTTAATCCCAAATTGAATAATTTGATTTTGAATAAAATTTGGAATATGATTAAATTTTAATTTAAGAAAAAATTTTGAGTTTTATCTCCAATTTAATTGTATCAAGGATAAAAACTTAGAAATTTGAATTTAGTATGAAATTTAGATTATGGCCAAATTTTTAATTTAAGAAAAAAATCAAATTTTATCCCCAATTTAATTTGATTTTGAATAAAATTTAGAATATGTCCCAATCTTTTGAAGATAAATTTGAGGACAAAATCTAATAAAATTAAATAAATAGAGAATTTTTTTAATTTATTTTTTTAAATTTAATTTGAAATTAGGATAGAATCAAATTAGAAAATCTAATAAATTCAAATATTTGATTTGGATTTTCTAATTTGTTACATAACCTAGGAATCTCTATAAATAGAACCCTAAACCCCTTCATTATCCTCATCCCCTCTTCTTCTTCTACACTTTTCTTTCTCTCATTTTCCTCTTCTTTTTCCCATGTTTTCTTTCTTCTTCTTCTTTTATTTTTTAATCTTTTCTTTCTTTCTTTGTTCTTTTTTTTTTTGTTCTTTTTTTTCCTTTTCTTTTTTCTTTTTTTTTTCTTTTCCTTTTTTTTCCCTCTTTCTTTTGATCTTTTCTGTTCCGTTTTCTTTTTGCAGCAATGCCCCTCTATGTGACCGTCTCCTTTATACACATAGGGATGACCCCAGAAAGGTTTACCTATTGTATTGCGGCTTGTGCTCGTGCTTCCTGATCATCATGGGGGCTCCGAAAAGGCTTACAACTCCTTCATTCGATCAACCTAGGGATGACCTTAGAAATGTCTACTCTATTATATCACTTCTTGATTCGACTTTGAAGATGAGGCAATCAAGTTATGAAGATAGGGAGAATATGTGAACCCCGAATCTCAATTTTACACTTAAGTGTGTTTTCTTATTTAAATTGTCTTAATTTTTCACTTAATTGTGTGTCCCTATTTAAATTTGTATAATAAGTTAAGTAGGTTGATGAGAAAGCTAGTGTGAAATGGTGCAGAAGGAATGGGGATTTGAAAAGAAAAATATGGACATTGAGTTTGGGAAATTTCGGCTAAGTATGGAGAAGTTATGTGAAAAGCGTTATGGATGAAGAAAGGATTGAAGAACTGAGAAAACTATGGGAAATTATTTTGGGGAAAATCTGGAAAAAACGTGTAAAAGTTGCACGGAGACAAACAATTTGCAGTAGCTAAGAGCGAGATCGTTGAGAGCGAGACCATTGAGATCGAGACCAGTGAGATTGGAGAGAAAGCTGGAGAGAGCGAGAAAGAGAGCAAGATTGGAGAAAGCAAGATCAGCGAGAAGGTTGGAGAGAGCGAGAGTGGAGAGAGCGAGACCAAGAGAAAGCTGGAGAGAGCGAGAGTGGAGAGAAAAATGGGAGAGAAAGTTGAAGAGAGCGATACTGTCGAGAATGGAGAGAGTGACACTTCCGAGAGCGGAAAGAGCGAGAGCACCTATGCATTAGCCTTGCTTTGTCCAATTTGAACGTCATGCCCATGCCTCGCCTATGCATTTAACGACCGAGCAAGCTTCTGGGCGATGTATTTGGACGCGTTGGGATGGATTATGTATTTAAAAACCCTAATTTGAATACAAACAAAGCTTGAAGACGTAAGGGCAAACGTCAGTTAAAATCTAGGTGTCCAATTAAGAGAAATTCTTAAACCCTAAGAAATTGTGTTGGATGCGTTTGGGAAGAACATATTGAACCAAGGTAAAGTCAGCTTACGTTGATAAAGGGAGGATTAAACATTTGGCCATGCAGGCAAGTAGGTGCTGTCAATCCCATGAGCAATTTTAACGCCTATAAATAGAGAGTTGGGATTTCATTTTCAAATCACACAAATATCATAAATTTCGTAGAGAAAGTAAAGGGCGGTGAGGGTTCAGAGGAATGTGTCAATTTTGGACGAGGAGGTCTTCCAATATACTCGTGCGTTTAGAGTGATTTCAAAGCCATCTGAAAGCTATAGAAGTCTAGTTTTTAGATAAGGGCTGCCGAAGGAAAAGGCTCAAAGGAACTGGGCTGAAGGTTGAGAAGAAGGCAGAAGGGTCAGACTGTCAGATCAGTCTGGGCCAGTCTTGAAGATTTTAAGATTTCGGCCAAACCACGGGGAATTATGAGCTGAAAGTTTAGGGTAAAATTCTTAGAATAATTTTATAGAAGAAAGTATTTCCAAATAAGATTCGGAACTATGATTAATCTAAGTTGAAAGTTGAATCTGAATTCTAGGGGTGAAAAAGGGATTCGAGGAGCTACTAGAGTGAAAAGTTCCTAAGAGTTCGAGGTGAGTGGCTAAAATGTTTTTGAACTAAAATGTTTTTAAACTGTTTTGATTACAAATGTTTTACAGAAAGCATGTTTGCAAAAATAATTCTCATGCCTACTAGTTTTATAAAGTGGTTTCCAAGTAAGATCTGAATTGTGTTGTGAACACATGCCTATTGTTGAAAAACTATTTACATACGTTGATTTTATCCAGCATGCATTACCATCTTTAAAGTCATGTTGTATATGTGTTATACTGTACATGCTTTAAAGAGAAAAGTTGTTTATAAACAATTTTGGTAAAATGCGATGCCGAAGTATAAGGAGAAGGCATCCACCCAACTAGATATTGAAGTACAAGGAGAAGGTATCTATTGGTACTGAAGTACGTTTGAGAAGGTACCAAGCCAACGGGATACTGAAGTACATTGGAGAAAGTATCCTAGTAGCTCGATACTGAAGTACAAGGAGAAGGTATCTGAGCAGTAGTACCTAATGTGGCCACAGGTGAATAAAGTCAGAGATTGAGCAAAAGGGTTCTCTCTAGACTAGTAGTTGGTGTTGGGATTATTTTACCAGTTATACAGTACTTTGATTTGAAAAATGATTTTACTGTTTATCTTTTAAAACAGTATTATATAATTTATGCTTGGAAAATATTTATGCTGCAAAAGTTTATATTTCAGATAAAACTATTTTATGAAATTTTGCATGAGAATTTACTATGTTTTTTCGGTTACTCACTAGGCATAAGCTCACTCCATTTTCAAATGTTTTTGTTTTTCTCCTCACAGGTAGCGGTCAAATCCTCTGAAGACAGCTCAGTATCTGCTCTGCCACTAAAGGACGAAAAGACTTGTAACCGTTTGCTAGGTGGTTACTGTTAATATTGTACACATGTTACTATTATTCACCTGTCTCTTATACACATCTAGATGTGTATAAGAGACAGAGGCGTTGGTGTTGGGATTATTTTACCAGTTATACAGTACTTTGATTTGAAAAATGATTTTACTGTTTATGTTTAAAACAGTATTATATAATTTATGCTTGGAAAATATTTATGCTGCAAAAGTTTATATTTCAGATAAAACTATTTTATGAAATTTTGCATGAGAATTTACTATGTTTTTTCGGTTACTCACTAGGCATAAGCTCACTCCATTTTCAAATGTTTTTGTTTTTCTCCTCACAGGTAGCGGTCAAATCCTCTGAAGACAGCTCAGTATCTGCTCTGCCACTAAAGGACGAAAAGACTTGTAACCGTTTGCTAGGTGGTTACCGTTAATATTGTACATATGTTACTATTGTTCATATAGGAACTAGGGTTTGTGGGTTTTGTAAATCTAATGTTGTAAATACTCTAAACATATTAAGTTTCTAAGTTAATAAATTGTGGGCCTACAGCCGTTCCGTTGCATATTATTTGTATTTGGTATCAGAGTTATTCCGTAAGAGTTTTTAGGCAGTAAGTGTCAACCTAAGGGTTGATAACTGCTGCAATCACGCCCTTCTCTAGGCTAAGAGGGTGATCTTGTGAAGATGAAGCGAAGCTACACTTGACTTGTGAAGATGAAGCGAAGGCGCACTAGACTTGTGAAGATGAAGTGAAGTCGCACCAGACTTTGAGAGATGAAGTGAGCAGCACCAGACTTTGAGAGATGAAGCGAGCAACGACATACTATGTAAATGAAGCACGCCATACTATGGAGATGAAGCAAGACACGCCATATTATGGAGATGAAGCGAAGTCGCACCAGACTTTGAGAGATAAAGCGAGCCACGCCAAACTTTGGAGAAGAAGCGGGCCACGCCAGACTTTTGAGATGAAGCAGGTTACGCCAGACTTTGGAGATGAAACAAAACCATGCCATTAGTTTGGAGATGAAGCGAAGCCATACCACAATTTTGGAGATGAAGCGAAGCCGCATCATGACTTCGTAGATGAAGACATTGAAGATGGAGCGGAGCCATGCACACCGACCTTAAACTTGAAGATGGAGAAGCATCAGCGGAGCCTCTGAACTTAAAGATGGAGAAGCATCGATGAGACCTTCACACTTGAGTTTGACAAAGCATCGGCAAATTCTCCGCATTTGAGTTTGACGAAACATCGGCAAATGCTCCCATTTGGGTTTGATGAAGCATTGATGAATCATTGACATCTGAGCTTGAAAAATCATCGACCAATCCTCTACACTTTAGCTTGAAGTATTGGCGATTCCTTCGCATTTAAGTTTGAAATATCGGTGAATCCTCCGCGATTGAGCTTGACGAAGCATTGACGAATCCTCTACAGATCAGCTTGAAGTATCGGTGAATCCTTTGCAATTAAGTTTGACGAAGCATTGGCAAATGCTCCGTATTTGAGTTTGATGAAGCACTAATGAATCTTTGGCAGTAGGCTTGACTTTGCGACTTTAAGCATGAAGATGGTATTGCAAAGCCTTCAAAGTTGAGCATGAAGATGGAGCATCGATGAAACCTCTAAACTTGAAGATGGTGAAGCATCGATAGAGCCTCTGAACTTGAAAATGAAAGAGCATCAATGAAGCCTTCGAATTTGTAGATGGGCATCGAAAAAGCCTCTGAACTTGAAGATGGAGGGAAATCGATTAAGCTTCTAAACTTGAAGATGGAGGAACATTGACAAAGCCTCTGAACTTGAAGATGGAAGGGCATGCGATCCAACCCTTGAACTTGGAGATAGAGAAGCAACAATGCAAACATCGAATTTTGAGATGGAGAGGCATTAATGCAACCATCGAAGTTAGAGTTGTAGAAGCAATAGTGCAACCCTTAAACTTGGAGACGGAGAAGCAACAGTACGACCATCAAATTCGGAGATAGAGAAACAACGGTGCAACCATCAAAGCAGCAATCTAATCTTCAAACTTGGAGATGAAGAAACAGTTGCGCCAACATCTTTGTAGAGGAGGTAGAATTGCAACAACTTTTAGAGAAGAAGCGAAGTTGTAGAGAATAATATTTTTTTTAAGGGAAGCAGAGAAGTCGCACCAAACTTGAACTTCAAAGAGAGAGAAACGAAACACCAAAATTTGACTTCAAAGAGGAAGCGGTGAAGCCTCCGAACTTGACTTCGAAGAGGAAGCGAAGCACCATTCAAAGTGTGTGCTTCTAATTTGCGGTGTTAGCTCCTTAAAGGGATGAACATCTTCAATTTGTTGTGTTGACCTCAACAGGATGAACAACTTCAATCTGTCATGTAGTGCCATACATTAGGTGATTGTGGTACTATTCTTTTATGGATTGAACTTAAATTTCTTTAAGTTGCCTACGTACCTTTGAAGAAAGGGATCAAGTCATGACCTAGTTCAAATGTTCTTTTTGTTGGCTGAACTGAACTTGAAGTTTCTTTCAAGCTGCCTATGTACCTTTACAATGACAGGGATCAAGTCATAACATAGTTCAATAAAGAGAGTTTTTTTGGGCCGTTCACCTTTTAAGCTCATGTGGGCAAAGAGCACCATGCAGTTTAGGCTCTTGCGATGAGGAGCATTTTCATTTAAACTTCAGAAGCTCTTATTTCATCATGGTTTTGATCATCTTCTTCATTTGTAGGATTCGTCAATATGATGAGTTTTGGTTTCACTATCAAGGAACCTTCTGTACTTATGTCAACAGAAAATTTCCTCTTCATGCGTGAAGGGAAATGACTGTGAATCTTTTCGTTGTTGTTTTCTTCATGGAATGATGTCGCTTTCAAGATTTTCATCCTTCCTTTATGTTGATCGCTTGTTGTCTTGGGATGATCAAAAGCAGATGCTGAAGGTCGATCTTTCTTTGATGTAGATATACTTAGCCTTTTGAAGGTTGAAGTTCGAGTAGAAGTAGTTGTTGGACATTAGTCTTTTTCTCCTACTGTGGCCATATTCAATCTTTGAAAGACTAAAGATCGAGCATTTGAAGGCTTAATACGATCGAAGACAGAAGTTCTTTGCTTTATTTCTTCTGAGTTGTTGACTTCTTCAACAGTTATATGATTGTTGTCAACTTCCACTGTGCCGACAGTGTGACATGCAATAACTTCTGATACTTTCTCTGGACGATTATTGAGAAAGCTTCTTGAGAGACGTTTTGCCAAAGCTACCGGCCATCGAAATTAAGGGAAGTCCTTGTCTTCTTTCTTAACAGGCTTAGACTTCCATGTCATCCTTTTGCCTTTCTTTTTATGAGCCTTGTTCTTTCTTCTATAGCTTCGATAGGAACACGACTCTTTTTTGGTGGAGTTTGATTGTCTTCTTTTTCGATAAGTCACAACTATCCACCCTCCGTTATCATCTTCAACGAGCACATCTTTCTTTTTGGAATTTTTTGTTTAAATCTCTTGTTAGAACCGAATGACTATAGACTCGAAGGCTCCAAACTGGATCAGGTTTTGTCTTTGAACATGGGATACAGATAGTGTTGGAACACTTGAAGTCGTCGCTACTGTAGCGTGATTTGTCTGAGCTACTTCATCCAAATCTAGCTCAATCTTCTTTTCACGAGCTAACTTCAGAATTCGTTCCTTCAGCACGAAACACCTTTCCACTGGGTGACTAACGACCCGATGATACTTGCAGTAGTTAGGATCATCTACTTTTCCTGTTTGTTCCAGCTGCTTGCATTTCAGTAGTTGAATAAGTTGCTTTTCTAGCAGTTGCTCCAATCTTTCTTTAAGAGTTGGACGATGCTTCTCGTCTTCATTGTGCCTTCTTTCAAATTTTTTTTGTTTTTCTTTAGAGGAAAATTTCAGCGGGGTCACATGAACGACCATAGATTCTTTTGTAGCACTATCCACAATCTTTTCAGTACCTTTAGCTTCATTCTTGTATTTTCTCCCTTTAGGGGCTAGAAAATCTTTAGTTCCCCTATTGGCGATGCTTAGCTTCATATCATGAGCGCGTGTTGCCAACTCCTCAAACGTATGAGGTTTTATCCCTTGTAAGATTTAAAAAAGTTCCCAGTGTATGCCCTGAGTGCACATCTCCACTGCAGATAATTCAGTGAGTCTATCTTTGCAATCCAGACTCAAAGCTCTCCATCGGTTGATGTAGTCAATGACCGACTCTTCTTTCTGCTGCTTTGTGTTCATCAGCTCCATCATGCTAACAGTGCGCCTTATGCTATAGAAGTGGTTAAGGAACTCTCTTTCCAACTGTTCCCAACTATCAATCACTTCGGCTCTAAATCAGTATACCAATCGAAAGCATTTTCTTTCAAGGTATGGACGAACTGCTTTACTAGCTGGTCTCCTCTGATTCCTGCATTCGCAGGTTTCAATGAAGTGTACAACATGTTGTTTTGGATTGTCCTTTCCATCTAACTGCTAGAACTTTAGAGGTTGATACCCAGCTGGCATTCTCAGGTTGTCGATTCTCTTGGTGTACGACTTAGAGTACATAAAGAAGGACTATGATGGTCTTCTGTACTGGGCCCTTATGAAGTTTGCAATCATATCCTGCAGTTGTTAAATTGATAGGGTGGCGACAGAGGTAGATTGTTGTGACTGGCCTTCCTAGAAGACAGTCTTTCCTTTGTCATTGGCTTTCATAGTTGGAGATAGACTCGACTCAGCAGTTTCTCGAGCATGTATTTCATCTCTTAAAGTAGTGATTTAATGATCTCGCTCTTCTACCGCTTTCCTAAGGAGATTTATCTTTATCTCCATCTTTGCCATGGTCGACTCAGTCATTACGTCAGTCATCATGACAGACACTACATCAAAATGTGATTCTTTCTCTGATAGATCAGTAACAGAAGCATAGTTGTCGAACAAGGCTTTTCTCTGATGACGATCCCGCCTTTAGGAGATTCCATCAGCTGGTCCCATATTTTCCTCGTGATGACAGAGCTTATGTAAGTGTTGCTTGCGACGATAGCTTTGGATGGAGCTTTCTTTGGTGCCATTTGTAGATTTTTTGACTTGGATAACGAGAGAGATGAGAGGTAGATAGGTCCTACTGGGCGTGCCAATTTGGTCGCACGAGATTTCAATAGAAATTTATTTCATGGAACTTGAACTATGTATTTGTATTAATTTTATGAAAAGTGAATACAATCTCTAATACATAATATTTTGATGCTTTCAAAATAAACTATAGTCTTTAAGCTGGTTGATCTTCTTGAATGATCCGACCTTTGGACTTGTTGATCGATTTTCTTGAATGATCCGATCTTTGGGCTTGTTGATCTTCTTGGATGATCGGTCTTTGGGCTTGTTGATCTTCTTGGACGATCGGCCTTCGGGCTTGTTGTTTTTCTTGGACATTCGACCTTCGGGCTTGTTGATCTTCTTGGACAATCGGCCTTTAGGCTTGTTGATCTTCTTGGATGATCGACTTTTGGGCTTGATGATCTTCTGGGACGATCGATCTTTAGGCTTGTTGATCTTCTTGGATGATTAGTGTATGCACGAGGCTTCCGAAGAAACTTATTTCGTGGAGTTGAACTTAGATGTTATTTTGATGCAATGATTCGATCTCTAGTACTTGATCCTCTGATTCACTCTTGGTTGAATGCATACGTTTGATGTATAGAAGTAGAGCGTGTGGATGTTCTAGAGCTTGGATTCTTGGAAGAATGCTTGTATCTCCAAAGGACTTCGGTCTTCAGAATGCTTGTATCTTCAAAGGACTTCAGTCTTCAAGCGTGGTCAGATTGCTTGTATTTTCAAAGGACTTCGGTCTTCAGATCTTTGATATGTCTTTTGATCTTCAGAGCTTTAGTGTCTTCTGATCTTTAGAACTTTGATATGTCTTTTGATCTTTAAAGTTTTAGAGAAGTTATGTTCTCAGATCCTTGGAGCTTCAGACTTCAGATACTCAGAGAGATTTTGCCTTCAATTCGTTCTTCCCTAAATGAAGAGATAGGGTCTCTATTTATAGAGGTCTCTTATGGGCCTTACATGGATTTGGGCCCAAATTGGGCTTGGTTGGTCCATGGGTCTAGCCTTTGGACCCAATTAATTGGATTTGGGTCTGATATGACATTCGGGTCAAATTCAACCTATTTTTGGGCTTAGTTGAATTTTAACCCAAATAATAATATCAAATTAGGCCAAATTAATCTTATTTGATTCAACGATCACGATGAAACTACGTGGTGTCATCAAATTTTGTCTTCAACTTCAATTTGGGACACATGTCACCTCGTAGTTGGTCCCAAATTTGATCATTTGGTATTTAAAATTTCAGATCTAACGAATTAGGTCTCTAGATAAATTAATCCAAATTTTCCTTAAATTTATTTAAAATTTCAAATCTTTACAAATATAGTTAAATTAAATAGCTTACCTCCTAAATTCAATTTTGACCTCAATTTAACAAAATAATTTCCAAACAATTTAAGATAATTTAAAGAAAATTTACATGAATATTCGGGGTTTTACAATTATACTTTAATGTTAAAGACTAAAAGTGAATATTCACACGAGATTTTCGGAGAAACTTGTTTCGTGGAGTTGAACTGAGTTTGTGTGGGTGTAGATGTTGGTTTGATGCGTTGTGGTTCAATCTATAACATTTGATCCCTGATTCTCTCAGTTGAATACGTTCGCTTAATTTGAAGAAGCGAAGCGCGTGACATTCTTGAAGTCCAAGTGTTGTCTTCAAGGAAGTGTACGACTTCAGGAGTCTAGAGTCTTCTAATTGTTGGTGAATTCTTTCTAGGCTGGAATGTAAAATTACTGACTCCCACAAATGAAGAGAGATTCTCTATTTACAGAGTTCTTTGGTGGGTCGTGGGCTTGGGCTTGGTTGGTGCATGGGCTTGCCTCTTGGGTCTCATTAGTTGAACTTGAGCTTGGTTGGTCCATAAGCGGGCCCAATTAGTTGGATTAGGGTTTGATTTTACATTTGCATCAAATTTAGCCCATTTTTGGACTTAGTTGGACTTTGACCCAAATAGTAATATCAAATTGGGCCAATTTAATCTATCTGATTCAACAGTCATGATGAAAGCACGTGGTGTTATCGGAATTTGTCTTAACTTCAATTTGGGACACATGTCAACTCCTAATTAGTCCCAAATTTGATGATTTGGAATTTCGTCATGAATGACGTGGTCCAAAATTTCTCTTTCAATAGTGAATATTTAGGGCAAATGAAAGTTAAAAGTGTAACTTATAAAATCTCATGGTAAAATTGTAACATTTGAAACTTAACTATATTACCAAACTCAAAACTTAAAACTAAAAGGTTTTGTTTGGTTTAAAATTTTAATTAATAATATATAAAAATGAATGTAAAAAAAAGAGAACAAAAGAGAACAAAATATGATACGTTAATAATGAAAGTTTATAAAAAAAAGATTTCGTGATCTCTAATATAAGTATGTTAGTTGAGTTATGTTCAATTTGACTATTAATAATGAAAGTTAAATCTTAGAAAATGACTCAAAATTATAATATGTTATAAATAATGAATGATCTCTAATTAATATAATTCAAAAATAACTATTCGATTATAAAAAATCAATAAACAATCAAGTATAATTATTAAAATTTTATTTTTCCTAACTTAATTTAACTAATGAAATATATTATTAGCTAATTAATTAATTTGTATATCTAATTATTTGCATTCATTTAATAAATTTTTTTATTTGTATTGAGGAACTAATTAAATATTTTAATATATTATTAGTAATTTATTAAAATAAATATTTATATTAATTTTATTAAATTCATGTCAATTCATTAATTAGTTAATTAACTATATTCAATATAAGGTGGACGAATAGAAAACTCATAGTTCTCGTCTTCGCAAAATGTATAGAAAATTCAACATTCTATAAAAGTATGGAAAACCTTTGTAAGTAAAAGATGTCTCAGAATAATTTATTACATAGGTATTGAAATTTGTATAACAAACATTAGTTAGCTTGGATCAATTTTTATCTAAAAAAACCTCAACCAAACAACCTCAGAATATATCATTTGAAACTAGGTACCAAATAGCAACTAAACTCAAAATTAAATGAGGCAAGGGTTATCATCAAAATATAATAGCCATATATTGGTACACTAAAAACTATTTCAAAACTTTCAATTAGTTACCTTCAATGATATTTGAAAATATTCATTTGCTATAGTATTTGTTATTTAATACAGATTTTACTATTTTACATACATCATTTTCTTATTATTTACTATAGTATTTACTATTTCCTTTTTAAATTAAAATAATTTACACATCAAACACATACTATTATAATTCAAACTAAAATAATCTAAACCTCAAATACAAATTATCATAACTCAACTATAATAACTAGTTCATTATCCGTAACATCTACCATGATAATCCAATGGCAAGTGTTTAGAGTTGCAAAGCAAAATGTTAGTAGCCTCTAAAGTTCAGTGCTCCACATCCACACAAAATTCAAACCACCAAATCCCTTTCAATTTCTACGCTCTTCCACCTCCATCTCCTACCATTATCATTCCTCCATTCTACAATTCGTCTCCAGAAATCATCGTTTCTGGTTTCGAATGGGAACCACATTGTTTACCATTAACCCATTTTTCTCCTTCTGTCACCAACCGAACCTTCCTTCTCCCCTTCTTCATCCCAACTCTTTTCTCCCTAAACCGGTTTCCGCCGTCCATGGTGGCCAACAGGAAAACCCCAACTTGTCTCCCACGCTGAATCGGAGATGGGTTTTGGTGTCCGGTGTTTCTTTGCTTTCTTCTGCGGCTTTGGGGCTGCCTAAGGACTGTTTGGCTGCGGTTAAGCAAGGCCTTCTTGCAGGGAGGATTCCTGGGTTGTCTGAACCAGATGAACAGGGTTGGCTTTTCCTCATTTCCATTTCTACTTTACATTTATCAATCTTCTGCTTCCTGCAATCTCTGGGTTATCAAACTCTTTTCTTTATTCCACTCTTAACTCTATCAATTTAATTCTTCTTGTTTTAAGTTTGGAACGATTTGTAGTCTTTCATATTGGTTATATTCTAAGTATGGTTTATGAACTTCAATGTTTATATCTAATATAACGTTAGAAAGTATTTTATAGTTCTAGTGTTCAATAGGTTTGAGATTTGAGGTCTTTGGCATATTCATAAATTTTTGTAAGAAAAAATAATTAATGAATCTATTATTAATAAAATTGATTTGTTTTGTCCATAGATCATTAGTTTATGTATTTTTAAATAAATATAAAATAGGTCGAGGATGTATCAGACGTAAATTTAAAAATTCAAGGATATATTGGATACAAAATTGAAAGTTTAGGGTTTATTATAAAAGATTTTAAAGTTTAGAGACCTAATTGACACAAACTTGGAGAGGTACAATGACGAAACTTGTAGTCTAACTTTTAAAATTTGTAACGTTAACGATGTACTCCATGTACTTTTAAATTTATATGATGGTTCAGTTTCTATACTGACGAATCTTGTTAAGTTGTAATAAGATTCTCTTTACTCCTGTAGGTGGATAAATCTTTAGGGACCGAATGTGTTTTAAATTTAGAGGATAGATACTGAAAATGATGCAGAATTTACTGTTTTCCTTTTGGTGATGGTAATTATTGGGCTTTCTCAATTGTTCTATTTCAGCATCTCTGTTTTCTGAAAATGTATGAACTTAGTGTCTAATATTTTTTTTTGTTTAATTAAATTGTAATGAAAACTAACCTGTCATCTTATAGAGATACCATGTCATCTTCTACTTGAAAGAATACAAGGGCATACGAAAAAAAATAAAAAATAAAATTGATACCTGATGTCATGTATACTTTTTGTGCTATTTTAATTGAATACTGAATCGATATATTCACAAAAATGTAGGGGTTAGAATGAAATAAATGAAACAACAAGGAGTACAATTTCATTTTGACCATTGAATGCTTTCAAACTGCTTTCCCTTTTCATCTCAAGCTTAGCATATCTTGTTTCTCGTTTGTTGCCTGCTCAGACAGGTTGGAGGACATATCGTAGACCCGACGAGAAGTCCGGTGGGCATGGAGTTGGATGGAGTCCTATTATTCCTTATGCCTTTTCAGTTCCACAAGATTGGGAAGAGGTAAATGTTTCGACATTCCCCTTTTAAATTTTAACCTCATTAAAGATGCTGATGAAGATCAGAGAAACTAATGAAACTTGATCAACCACTTAAACTAATAGGATGTTGACATGGCTTGTTAGGCTGGTGCTTTGGGTTGTTTTGATCCTCCACGTCGAAGGCTTACTAAGTGGCCATCCACCTAGAATTTTAAAATTCAACGAGTTTCTTGACAGTTAAATGTTGTACGGTCAGTTGTCCTTTGCGATAAGTTAAAAGAAAACTTGCAATATCTTTTGGAAGTTGTGTTGGGAATGTCCTTGTTGATTAGAGGAGTAGAGTGAGGCCTGTATATATAAACATAGTAAAGATCCAATAATATCTATTCCCAATTTGTTTCTCTGCTTGGAATTGAAAATTCTCCTACTAATTAGATATCTCCATGCAAGTTAGTTTCACGTTCATCTTGATTAATGCAGAGATGAGACAATGTGCTTTTGTGTTGCAGGTTCCTGTGTCCATTGCTGATCTAGGTGGAACAGAAATTGATCTCAGATTCGGAAGCTCAAAGGAAGGTCGACTGTTTGTTATCGTTGCACCTGTTCGTCGATTTTCTGATGGTGCATTTCCCTGAAACTTTATGCTTCTTGTTCAGCTTTCCATTCCAAAGAAACTATACTGCCACTCACTCTTCTGAGTTCTGATTTTGTCATTGTCCTGTCAAGTTATCGGCGAGGATGCAACCATTGAAATGGTTGGACCTCCAGAGAAAGTAATCAATGCATTCGGCCCGGAAGTGATTGGAGAAAATGTAGAAGGAAAGGTAATCAGCATGAGCGTGGCAGAGCATTCTGGAAGAACATATTATCAGTTTGAATTGGAGCCTCCTCATGTTATAATCACAGCGACAGCGGCCGGAAATCGCCTCTACCTATTCAGTGTAACAGCAAATGGTAAGAGCCTACCAAGAACGCCTTCTTGATATGATATAGGTTTGTTTTCCATTAGAACTGAAGGAAGCTTTTTTCTTGGGGTTGTTATAGGTCTTCAATGGAAGAGACATTACAGCGACTTGAAAAGGATAGCGGATTCCTTTCGTGTTGTGTGATGAAATTGTTTCGAAACTAGTTGGAGTATGCATACATAGTGTGATTTACAGAACAACAGTTGGTCAAAGCCTTGTGATGGGTTCCTTTATGGCGTTAAAGCCTTGAGGTTTTTGTTTAATTAGTTGCCTTGCATTATCATATGTTTATACTTCTTCTATTTGATGGCAAACACATGGCTCTGATATACTGAGTTGTAGTTTGTATCTACCTGAGAGAATTAATATCATCATGTAAAGTGATTGAAATTGAAGGGTTGATAAAAATTTATAATCCCTAGGTCACTGATATATAAGAACAATGTTAAAGAGGAGTTGTAATATTAACACCTAAAATACATCAAACACACCTAGCAAGCAAAGTTTTAAATATTCGGATTTTATTTTATTCTTCTATGCAACACACCATGTTAAATAACAATTTGATTTTTTTATTTTTATTTTTTAGTCATTGAAAATTAAAATTATTAGCAGTGCTTTTTTCTGAGTGTTTTTTTTTTTGTTATATACTTTTGTAGGTTGTATTTAAAATCTGTTATGTTTTGAAAAATAAATAAATAAATAAAAGAATAGATTTTAAAAACTTGTTTTTATATCGATTCTCAAGAATTTGATAAGGGTAAGGAGTTGATAAAATATAAAATTGATTTTTTTTTTAGTAATGAAACTTACAAATGCCAACTGTCAAACAAAGAGTGGAATTCGCAATTCTTACTTCTCAATTCGTTGGGTCAAACATACTCTAAGGGGATGCTTCGGGACGAACTTGGAGTGGGTTGAGTGGACTATAATATAATAGCCCACAAAGAGTTTAGGGTGTGTCCAAGTAAGGGTTATTTTATCCTCCCATATCTCAATAGTAGAACTATTTAACAAGTCATTAATTAAAATTACTAACTCTCCTTTCCAATGTTTTCAATGATTAAACTCATTGATGACAAACTCTAATAACCACCTCTTACTACCAACTTCAACAACTACATCTGATGATCACACTGATGGCCAACTCCAGTGAATATCATCTCTGATGCTCAACCATCTCTAGCAACTACCTCATATGCCAATTTTGACGATCACCTCCTGTGACCATTGGGGTTGGCAAAAATCCCTGCAGGGTCGATCTCTGCTTCAATTGGGGTGGAAAATCTCCAGTTTCACCAAGGATGGGGATCGAACCGAGGATTATAACCGAGTACCCGGTCGGGGACGGGGAGGGTATCCCCGCCCCGTCCCCGTCCCCGTCTTCAATTAGCAGGGATAGGAGCGGGGATGGGGGAAATACCCCCCGCGAGGATGGATAGTGATTATCTATACGATCAGTTTCAGAGAACACTCTGGTACCCAACTTCAACGAAGACTACCAATAACCCCCCTCACCCACCCCCAATTTCAACAACGACCACCGTTGGCGACTCCCTCTGTGGCCAACTCCAACAATCACCTTTAGCGACCACCTATACAAACAACTTCTACAATCACTCTGACAATCAAGTAACCAATTTATAGTGTTTAATAGTCTTCTTTTATAGTAATTTGACAATAATAGAAATATTTTGAGTATAAAAAATAAAATTAGTGAATAAAAATATTTTTGAGAAAAATGTAACAAAAAACAAAAATGGTTTTATTTTAAATAGATTTTATAAGAAGTTTTTAAATGAAAATGACTTTGTAAAAATATTTTTTGGCTAGTCAATCCAAACATCCCCTAATGTATAACTTGTTTCATGGGTCTCATTAAAGTTTAAAGCAAGAAACTTGTGCATATATAAGAAAAAAGTCATCCAAAAAATTGAACTAGATAATACGGTAAAAAATCTCTCAAGAAATCTCTTACAACGATTTATACATTTTAATTCAATTTATATAATATAATAACTCATTTAGTATTGTGAGCTCTTACTCGAAAAGCACACTTGATCAATTATTTTTCTTGAACAGCTTTTGAATGATAACTTATCATCAGTCGATCTATAAAGGGACTATAAGCACATTCTCCTCTCTCCTCTTTAGATGGTGACATTTTACGTATATGTATATTGATTTTCATTTAATATTAAAAATTTGTAGTTATATTTAATATATATTATCCGTTTAATTAGAGTACCATTAATTAGATATTGCTCTCTGGTGCGTGGAGTTGGCACCGGTTTTTAGTAGGCTGACCTGAGGTCCATTCATGAGTAGCACACTCTTCATTTTAATTTTGAACATATTTCATATATATATGTGTGTGTGACCTTTTCATCAAATATATTTACATTTTATTTTAATTTTTTGTTTTTAAAATATTATTTTCATTTTTAATATACTTGAAACAGGTTTGATTCTATTTTATTTTTCTCTCATATGCATATAGAAATATAAAAATATTTTTTTATCTTTACAAAATTATTTTACGAAAGTTGAGTGTATAGTCGGCTGAATACTATAAAGATTTATATTAATTTTGTAATTAGTATATATCATATATCAATTCTTTTCAAAAGAAAAAAAGATATCATATATTAATGTATTTAAAATTACATTTATATCAATGTTAAAATACAAGTTTAATTTCTAAGTTTTGAACCATCACTAAAATTTCAATGGTGACTCTAGTCCTTAAAAATATCTAAGAAATTTATAAACTTTAATTTTATATCTAATAGATCTTAGAAAATATTTATAATATTTAAAAACTAACCGTTTTGTAAGTCAATATATATAGTCTTGTGTTTAGTTGAACCTTAAATTTTAAATTTTGTAGTTAATAGACAAATTAATTTTAAAAATATACAATTGTACTTGTTAATCATAAAGATAAATTTAATTTCTAATATAACATTTAATTTTTAACATTTTCACATATGCAAAAGACCTATTGAATGCATAATTGATATCTTAAGAATCTATTTGAACAGAAAATCAAGAAATCATGAATCTATTTAACATTTTTTAAAATTTAGGAACTATATATAAATAATCTAGAAGTTTATGAACTAAATTTCTAACTTTATATACATTTGTGTCCCCATGAAATGAAGTTCTGCATCCGCCACTACCTACCATCATTTTTTTTTAATCATGTTGTTGAATGAGAAATTTTGGATCAATCACAAATTGCTACGTCATTCACAAAATTAATGACAAAATTTCAAATCATCAAATTTGGGATCAATTAGAAGTTGACATGTGTCCCAAATTGAAGTTGAAAACAAATTTCGATGGTGACACGTGGTTTATCATGACCATTGAATGAGCTGAATTTGATATTATTATTTGGGTTAAAGTCAAACTAAGCCCAAAAATGGGCTGAATTGACATAAAGGTCAAATCATACCTAAATCCAATTAATTGGGCTCAAAGGCCAGACCCATGGACCAACCAAGCCCAAGTCCAACTAATCAGGGTCAAAGGCTAGGCTTATGGGCCAACCAAGCCTAAGCCCATGAGGTCAACTCTATAAATAGAGGAGCTCTCCTCATTTGTTGGAAGTCGACAATTCTACATTCCAGAAAGCCTAAAGAGAATTCTTCCAACAATCAGAAGACTTCAAGACTCTTGAAGCTGACCATAATTAAAGACTGAAGTCCTTTGGAGATACAAGCATTCTTCCAAGACTTCAACACTAAGAACAACACGCATTTCACTTCCTCAAATCAAGTGTACGCATTCGAATGAGAGAGAATAAGAGGATCAAGTACTAGAGATCGAATCACATCGCATCAAATCAACATCAACATCAACATCAACACCAACTCAAGTTCAACATCACAAAACAAGTTTCTCCGGAAGTCTCATGCAAATACTAATCATCCAAGAAGATCAACAAGCTTCATCATCCAAGAAGATTGAAAAGCCTAAAGCTCGATCATCCAAGAAAATCAACAAGCCCAAAGACTGATCATCCAAGAAAATCACAAGCCCAAAGACCGATCATCCAAGGAGATCAACAAGCCCAAAGGTCGATCGTCCAAGAAGATCATCAAGCCCAAAGGTCGATCATCAAAGAAGATCAACAAGCCTAAAGACCAGTCATCCAAGAAGATAAACCAACTTAAAGATTAAAGTTTATTTTAAACACGTCAAATAATTATATATTAGAGATTGTATTTGCTATATTGAAATCAATACAAATACAAAGTTCAAATTCCACGAGGTTTCCATATATTAGAGATTGTATTTGCTATATTGAAATCAATACAAATACAAAGTTCAAATTCCACGAATTAAGTTTCTCTGGAAACCTCGTGTGAACAAATTGGCACGCCTAGTGGGGTCTCTCTACCTCCCATCTCTCTCAACATTCAAGTCAACAAATCAACAAATGATACCAAATAAAGTTTCATCCAAACCTACTGCTGCAAGGACTCCTACATGGGACTTGTCACTCGTAGTCACTCAAAGAAGATTCTGCATGAGCAAGAATAAGGCTCTATAACCACAGAGAAAAATTGGAAACAGTTGATGGAATTTCCTAAAGGTGGGATCACTATTAGAGAAAATCCCTTGTTTGACAAATCTACTTCTGCTTCTGATCGATCGGAGAAAGAATCACACTTTGATATAGTGTTTGTCATGATGGATGATGTAACAGCTGAGTCAGCCATGGCCGAGATGGAGAGGAGATAAATTTCTTAATGAAAGTTGTAGAGAAGCGAGATCATTAAATTGTTGCCTTAAGAGAATAGATGCAGGCTCATGAAGCTACTGAGTCGAGTCAAACTCCTGCTGTTAAAGTCAATAATAAAGGGAAGACTGTGTTGCAGGAAAACCAATCGCAATATTTAACTTTTGTTGCCTCCTTGTCGGTCCAACAACTGCAGGATATGATTATCAACTCCATCAAAGATCAGTATGGAAGCCCGTCTCAAACTTCTTTTATGTACTTCAAGTCGTACACTAAGAGCATCGACAACTTGAGAATGCCAGCTGAATATCAACCTCCAAAGTTCCAACTGTTTGATGGAAAATGCAGTCCGAAAACAAATGTTGCTCACCTCATTGAAACCTATGAAAATGTAAGAACAAGAGAAGACCAGTTAATCAAGTTGTTCATCTGTACCTTAAAAGCAAACCCTTTTGACTAGTACACTGATTTGGAGCCAGAAGTGATTAATAGTTAGGAACAGCTAGAAAGAAAGTTCCTGAACCGCTTCTACAACACAAGACGCATTGTTAGCATGATGGAGCTGACGAACACCAAACAATAGAAAGGAGAGCCAGTCATCAATTACATCAACCGATGGAGAGCTTTGAGTCTGGATTACAAAGATAGACTTACTGAATTATCTGCAATGGAGATGTGCACCCAAGGCATGCACTGAGAGCTTATTTACATCCTACAGGGGATAAAACCCCGTACGTTTGAGGAGTTAGCAACACGTGCTCATGGCATGGAGTTGAGCATTGCCAACAGGGGAACTAAAGATTTTCTAGTCCTTGAAGGAAGAAAGCACAAGAATGAAACCAAGGGCACTGAAAAGATCGTGGATAGTGCCACTAAAGAATCTATGGTCATTCATGTAACCCCAATAAAATTTTCCTCTAAAGGAAAAAAAAATTGAAAGAAAACACAATGAGGGCAAGAAGCATCGCCCAACTCTTAAAGAAAGATAGAAGAAGGTTTATCCATTCCCTGATTTTGATGTTGCAGACACGCTAGAGCAACTGCTAGAGAAGAAACTTATTCAGCTGTCAGAATGCAAGCAAACGGAACAAGAGGAAAAGTAGATGATCCTAACTACTACAAGTATCATCGGGTCATTAGCCACCCAGTGGAAAAGTGCTTTGTGTTGAAGGAGCTAATTTTGAAGTTGGCTCGAAAAAAAAAAAGATTGAGCTAGATTTGAATGAAGTAGCTCAAACAAATCACGCCACAGTAGTGACGACTTTAAGTATTTCAATACCGTTTGCATCTTATGATCAAAGAGAAAACATGTTCCAGTTTGGAACCTTTGAGCCTATAGTTGTTCAGTTCCAACAAGAAATTCAAATGGCAGACTTCTAGAAGAAAGATAACGACAAAGGGTGGATCCTCGTGACTCGTCGAAAAAGAAGACAACCAAATTTCACTAAAAAAGAGTCGCGCTCCTATTGAAGCTATAGAAGAAGAAACAAGACTCATAAAAAGAAAGGCAAAAAGATGGTATGGAAACCTAAGCCTGGTAAAAAAGAAGATAAGAACTTTTCTAAACTTCGACGGCCGATAATTTTGGCAAAATTTCTCCCAAGAAGCTTTCTCGATAATCATCCAGATGAAGTATCAGAAGTTATTGCATATCACACTGTCAGCATAGCGGAATTTGACAATAATCATATAACTACTGAAGAAGTCGATGATTCAAAATAAATTGAGTAAATAATTTTTATTTTCGATCGTATCAAGCCTTCAACTACTTAATCTTTAGTCTTCCAAAGATTGAGTATGACCACGATAGAAGAAGAAAGCCAATGTCCAATGTGTATTGCAACCAATGGTGTACGTGGGTTGGGTTGAGGGTATTTTTCGGATCAACCCAAAAATTCGGGTTGGTTTGATTGGCAACCCAAATTACCCAAATAAAGTTTTTAATCCAACCCTTAAAATTCGAGTTGGGTTGGGTTAGGTTGTCGGGTTATAATTTATTTTTTATTTTAATGAAACATATGTAAATTTATATTCAACACATGACTAATAACTAAAATCTCATAAAATTAAGACGCTAAATACCAAATATAATAGATATCTATTGTAAACTTTAAACAAAGACAAATATCATAACAATTTTAAAAGAAAAATATTAAGAACTCAAAAATTATTCAATACAAAAAAATCAAACTTTAAACAAAGAGGAATATATATATAAAATTCGGGTTGGGTTTGGTCAACCCAAATATTTTTTTAGCCTACCCACAACCCAACCCAAACCCAATAAAAATAGAAAAATTCAACCCAACCCAATCCAAGAACAAAACTAACCCAACCCAACCCTTACATTTTGGGTTGGGTAGTCCGGGTTATTCGGGTTGTCGGATTATTTGAACACTCCTAACTGCAACTCGAACTTCAGCTTTCAAGAGGCTAAGTATCTTCACATCAAATAAAGATCATCCTTCAACATTTGCTTTTGATTGTTTTAAGATGACAAGCGATCAACATAAAGAAAAAAATGAAAACCTTGAAGGTAAGACCATTTCATGAAAAAGAAAAAAAAATGACGAGAAGATTCACAGTCGTGTCCCTTCATGCATGAAGAGAAAGTTGTCTACTGTTATAAATACAGAAGGTTCCTTGATGGTGAAGCCAAAGCTCATCATATTGACAAATCCTACAAATGAAGAGGATGATGAAAGCCATCATAAAATAAGAGCTTCTAAAGTTTAAATGTAGAAGCTTCTTATTGCAAGAACCTAAACTGCATGTTGCTCCCAAACCGCATGAGCTTAAGAAATGAACGGTCATAAAAGAAAAAAAAAACTTTTTTTGAACTACATTATGACTTGATCACTGTCATTATAAAGGGTACGTAGGCAGCTTAAAGAAATTTAAGTTCAGTCACATGATAAAAAAAAAATTATGAGTTCAGTTGTATAAAAAAGTAGAGAGCTAAAGGAAGCTTCAAGCATTAGAATTTGTCATTAACAAGAAAAAAAAAAAAAGAAAAAAAAATGGCTCTCATATAAGAAAGTTTTTTGGGCACCACAATACACAAATCCAACGGTCTACAAAAGGGCCAACTAATGACTTTACCACAAGAAAGCTAAGTCCATCCTCTATTGGCTGACCTCTGTCTCCAAGAATCACAAGGTATTTCTCACTAGAGGAGATGTGTTCGGTGAAGTAAATCATCTTTCTACAAAAAGCGCCATAAAGGAATGAGTCTCGACAGCATGGTTCAAAAACAGTTTTTTATTTTTAAAAAAGGATAAGAGTGATAGGGTCATTGTACATTTTCGAGGTCATCCCTATGTTGATCAAATGAGGATTGTTAGACCTAATTGAATTGAGGGACCTTTAAAATTTTTTTCCGGGGTCATCCCTATATTGATCAAATGGGAATTATTAGACATTTTCGAAGTCATCCTCGTGTTGATCGAGAAATAATAGGACAGACCTTTCTGAGGTCATCCCTATGTTGATCAAATGAGGATTGTTAGACCTAATTGAATTGAGGGACCTTTAAAATTTTTTTCCGGGGTCATCCCTATATTGATCAAATGGGAATTATTAGACATTTTCGAAGTCATCCTCGTGTTGATCGAGAAATAATAGGACAGACCTTTCTGAGGTCATCCCTATGTTGATTAAATGGGGGTTGTTAGACTTTTCCAGGGTCATTCTCATGTTGATCGGGAAATGGCGATATAATGGGGTAGACCTTTCTAGGGTCATCCCTATGTGGATCAAATGAGGTTTGTTAGACCTTTTTGGGGTCATCCTCATGTTGATCGAGATATGATAGGGCAGACCTTTCCGGGGTCATCCCTATGTTGTTCAAATGGGGATTGTTAGACCTTTCTGGAGTCATCTCTATGTTGATCGAGATATAATAGAGTAGATCTTTCCGGAGTCATCGTTATGTTGATCAATTGGGGGTCGTTAGACCTTTCAGGGGTCATCCCCATGTGATCGGGAAGTGGGGATATAATAAGGCAGGCCTTTCTGGGCAACTCTTGGTGACCTTCTTCAAGATATTCTCGAACCAAACAAAGACATAACCACAATGATCCTTTGGTATTCTTAGGGTGAGAACCCAAGAGTGGTGGGCTCTAACTATTTTGGTTAGAAGGGATATTTTGGATGTGGAGGAAGAAAATTGAGGAACACACAAAACTTTTCTACAACACTCAATCGTATAGCCAATGCATTAATCATTCAAAAAAAAGCAATGTACAAGCCGTAGAGGAAGAAGAGAAAATATTTTTCTTTTATTCCTTTTGTCACAAAGACAATAACCACCCACTAAGATGGTTGGAGAGAAAAAATGAAAGTTATTATTAAAAAATAATAAAATAATATAAATAAATATGATAACTAACTTATCATATTATATTTATATTAAACTATATGTTGTATCCAATATAACATATAATCTATAATTTTAATATTGTATCATATACAATATAAACTATAGTTTTTTTTTGTCTATTTTTATGGCATTTAATATAAAACATATTTATATTTAATTTAACCACTATGAATCACGTTCATAGAAAATATATTTGAATCTCATTCAAATATTCATTTCCTCCTATTAAACATTAATGTATCAAATACATTATGACAATTATATCATATATAATTGAATCAATTTAATTATATCTCTCTTATTAATTTGAACAATTCAAATTAACCCAAAAATTGATTCTCAACTAAATCCTTTTGAGCTACCAAGGGGACCTTATGGACCTATACCTTGAAGCTCCAACGAAACATGAATGATTAATTAAACTCTTTAATTACATTATCCACCATCGGTTAACTATTGGCCACTCCATTAAAGACCGATAACTGCACTCTTCGTACTACAGATATATTTTCTATGTCCATTGGATATAACTAATCAACAGTACGATGACCCTTCACAAATTACTCGTAAGTACAGTTGGGTCAAATTACCGTTTTGCCCCTATCTACATTTAACTTTTTAAATACCACTGATCCCTCTAATGAACAATAGATCATAGTTCCATTATGACTAATCCTCTATCGGACCAAGAGAGGGTGTGGCACCACATTGTTCAAGACCCGGAATCAGCGCTTAATGGAGCAATTTATCTACTTACCTCTGCTTCGGGGAAGGAGTGAATTCTATCTTGTGTAGTTGTGTTCCCAGCTCCCCAATTAGGCGAATCCCTAAAATGGTAGGCTTGTTGAGTCGGTGATCTTACCACTTTCACCCAACAAATCAAAGGATCATCTTTTTAGGCAAAAGTTCACAATTCACTCAGTATTGAGGTCATGTTACCTATAGTCATCCTGGTGAAATGTAAGTCTCTATTATGAACGGTGTCATATAATGAGACTAAACATTTCGTGGTCCGGTCTTATACAAACTCCTTTGTATAAAATATCCCTACTCATATGTCTAATACATGAATGATCAAGATCAGATCATTTGTACTATTTTACTACAAATGTAACACCTATAAAGCAAACCATCTCGTAGTATCACCAGGATAAGATACCCAACTTTATCCATATACTATAGACTATTTAGGTTATCACTTTGTCTCCACATACATGTTTAAGTTACAACGATAACCTTGGATGTTAGTTTGTTGGTTTGTGGTTAATGTAACTAAAATATCACATATTTTATAGAAAAAATGAATAAAATATCATATATTATTAATCACATAAAAGTTTGTTCATAAAATGTTTACAAACTATAGAATCCTACGAGATGTAGGGCATCAACCCCAACACATCCCTATGTTGATCAAATGGGGATTGTTAGACCTTTCTGGGATCATTCCCATGTTGATCAAAATATAATAGGGTAAACTTTTCTAAGGTCATCTTTATGTTGATCAAATGGGGGTTGTTAGATCTTTTTGGGGTCATCCCCATGATCCTCATGCAAAAGACCTATTGAATGCATAACTGGTATCTTAAGAATCTATTTATACATGAAAACAAGAAATGATGAATCTATTTAACATTTTTTAAAATTTAGGAACTATATATAAATAATCTAGAAGTTTATGAGCTAAATTTCTAACTTTATAAACATTTGTGTCCCCATGAAATGAAGTTCTGGATCCACCACTGCTTATCATCATTTGTTTTGGAATCATGTTGTTGAATGAGAAATTTTGGATCAATCACAAAATGTCACGTCATTCACAAAATTAATGACGAAATTCCAAATTATTGAATTTAGGATCAACTAGGGGTTGACATGTGTCTCAAATTAAAGTTGAAGACAAATTCGATGACGTCACATGGTTTCATCATGACCGTTGAATCAAATAAGATTAATTTGACCCAATTTGATATTATTATTTGGGTTAAAATTCAACTAAGCCCAAAAATGGGCTGAAGTTGACCCAAATGTCAAATCAGGCCCAGATCCAACTAAGTGGGCTCAAAGGCTAGACCGATGGACCAACCAAGCCCAAGTTCAACTAATCAGGCCCATAGGCCAACCAAGCCTAACCCCGCTAGGCTCACTAGAGAACTCTATGAATAGAGGAGCTCTCCTCATTTGTTGGAGGTTAGCAATTCTATATTCCAAAGAGCCCAAAGAGATTTTTCCCAACAATCAGAAGACTCGCAGACTCCTGAAGCTGACCACAATTGAAGACTGAAGCCCTTTGGAGATACAAGCATTCTTCCAAGACTTCAACTCCAAGAACATCACGCGCTTCACTTCCTCAAATCAAGCGTACACATTCACATGAGAGAGAATCAGAGGATCAAGTACTAGAGATCGAATCACATCGCATCAAATCAACATCAACATCAACACCAACTCAAGTTCAACTCCATGAAACAAGTTTCTCCGGAAGCCTCGTACTAACACTAATCGTCCAAGAAGATCAACAAGCCCAAAGGCCGATCATCCAAGAAGATCAACAAGCCTAAAAGTCGATCGTCCAAGAAGATCAACAAGCCCAAAAGCCGATTGTCTAAGAAGATCATCAAGCCCAAAGGTCAATCATTCAAGAAGATCAACAAGCCCAAAGGCTGATCATCCAAGGATATCAACAAGCCCAAAGGCTGATCGTCTAAGAAGATCATCAAACCCAAAGGTCGATCATCCAAGAAGATCAACAAGCCCAAAGATCGATCATCCAAGAAGATAAACAAACTTAAAAATTAAAGTTTATTTTAAACACATCAAAGAATTATATATTAGAGATTGTACTTGCTATACTGAAATCAATACAAATACAAAATTCAAATTCTATGAATTAAGTTTCTCTGGAAACCTCATGCGAACACCTTGAAAATTAAAGTTTTTAAAAATTAAAAATTAAAGTTTAAGTTGACAATATTTTTTCTATGTCATTGTGGTGGTGGCACATACTTTGCAACTATCACTCATAGATATGTATTTTTGTGCAATATTATATGGAGTTAAAGATTTTGGTTGCTTTTGTACAGTTTCAGATGTATAGGGTTTTCTTACTTAATCAACCATAAGAATTTTTAGTCCAGTCTCACATATTTTGTTTATGTTCAACCGTATTTATACATCCCAAAATGACAAATGGACAGAGATTAGCCTAAGTCAAAATCTAATAAAATTTTAAAAATTTATAGAACAAATCTTTTTATTTCTATTTTAAAAAAATGATATTTAACGTGCTAATATTAGTATAATATATAAAAAAAAAAAAGTTGAAAACAACCTAAACCTATAAAGAACTCCATGTTAAACAAAACAACAACCCAAGCATATAAACCCTAAACTCTAAAATAATTTGCACATCAAACACAAATTATTTGAATCCAAACTAAAATAGTATGCACAAGAGGTATAAACAGTTCAACTCCACATATTATTATAATCTAACATACTATCATCATAATCAAGTTTGCACCCAAACAATGTGTAGTTCTTAATTAAATTTCCTCAGATTATTAGTAACTTGATTTCCAAATGATTTGAAATCAAAATTTGTTAACCAATATATACATATATTAGCACTTTAGATTTGAAAATAATGTGAACAAATTGACTAAATATATTTAAAAAAATCAATACTATATACATGACATTTATACAAACATGAAAGGCATTAATAACTGTTACACATCAAAGTTTGAATCTAACCAAGAAAAATGAAATTGTAAAAGATTTGACTTTGGTTTATTGTAATAAATATAGAAATTGTATTTAATTGGAGGGCATGACTGAATAATGGTAGTGGGAATTTGTGAAATTAGCTGCCTTCTTGCCCCTTCCCTTACTCTATTTGGTGGATTGAATTATCGCCTAATTTTTTTTTATTTGAATTAAAATATCATTTTAATTTTAATGAACTCGTTCAATTTTAGACCATGTGTATTTTTAAATGTTCAATTATAATATATTTATTTTTAATAAATATTAAATTTAATCTTTTAAAGTTAATTTTTATCAAAAATAAATAAATAATAATAATAGTTTTCGTGCGAGAAAATGCATTACAAAAAATTTCTTTCACAAATTATAGCAAAAAGATTTATATATAATTTTTTTTAAAGAAACATCAACAATAAACTAGAAACGTTAACTAAATTCTAGATTTATTGACCGTACAAAAACTAAAATTGAACAAATTCTAATAATAGAGACAAACGATAGTTTAACATTTTATTTTCTTTTTTTTTTCAGTTCTGGTTTGAAAATGATTAAAAAAGAATTAAATCATTTCATGTAGGTAAAAATAACTCTCAAACATGTCTTTAATAATTGAAAACAATTTTTTAGTATATAAAAACTATATTTAAAAACTCTTTAGATTCAATAATTTGACGCCATAATTCTCTTTCTTTGACAATATGTAGGGTAGAAAAATTGAACCTTTAACTTCGAGATTGATAGTACAAATTATGTCAATTGAACTACATTCATGTTAGTCTATCACATTCTCTTTAGATTCAATAATTTAATGTCATAATTCTCTTTCTTTGACAATATGTAGGGTAGAGAAATTGAATCTCTAACTACAAGATTGATAGTATGAATACTATGTCAGTTGAACTACATTTATATTAGTCTATCACATCATAATTTAATAAGTGGTATATTACGTAATACATAGTTTAGCTTATGATTAAGCACACAACAAAGAAATGGGTGATTAAGAATGGTTTTGCCTCTTAGCAATCCAAGTGGGCCTTTGGTCACTCACGTACGTTACTCTTTAATTCTGGGTGATTGATCTGTATGCTCAATATGAGGAGAAACGCTGTCAAGATGTTGGAATGTTTTGGATGAATAATCAAGTGGCCCCATTTTATATTCAGAAAATACTCTTTAATAATATTATACTTCATCTATTCCGTGAACGTAACTAATATATTGTTAGTAAACCACATATTTTTATGTGTCAATCTTTCTCTTTACGTTTCTTTTGTATTTTTTAATTGTCGATTTCTGTATTTTTTAATTGATGCCCTAAATCTCATGGGTCATGTAGTTTACAATTGTAATGTACAAACAATTTATTTATCTAATAAAATTTGAGGTATTTTATTTAACATTTAGTAACATTAACACACAAAACTAATAAAATAAGATCCAAGGTTATCTTCTGTAACTTAAACATGTATTAACATTAACACACAAAACTAATAAAATAAGATTCAAGGTTATCTTCTGTAACTTAAACATGTATGTGGTGACATATAGGTAAACGATAACCTAAACGGTTTGTAGTAGATGGATAAGGTTTGGTACTATATCCTGGTGACACCATGAATACGACCCGCTTTGTAGTTGTTAAAATTGTTGTAAAGTGCTACAAAATGATCTGATCTTTATCATTCATGTGGAGACATATGAGCAGGGGTATTCTATACAAAGAGTTTGTATAAGATCGGACCATGAAATGAATAGTCTCACTATATAATACCGTTGATAGAAAAGACTTACATTTCACCAGGATGACCATATGTGACTTAACCGAATCCTGAGTGAATTGTGAACTCCTGCCTGTGAAGGTGGTCCTTTGATCTCATGGGTGAGAGTGACCAGTGTCGCTAACTAAAATTCTTATCTTTTTGGAAATTCGTCTGATTGGGGAACTAGGAATGCAGCTACATAAGAAGGAACTCACTACTTTTCTATAGTTAGAGTAAGAAGAAAAATTGCTTCTTTTAATGCTGATTTTGAGACTTGAACAATGTGACACCACACCCTCTCCTAGTCCGAGAGAGGTTTGGTCATAGTCAGACTATGACTTATTGTTCATTAGAGGGATCAGTGGTACTTAAGGAGTTAGATGTAACTATAGGGGGCAAAATGGTAATTTTGGTCCAAATGTACTTACGAGAAATTTGTGAAGGGTTGTATTATTGACTGGTTATATCCAATGGACACAGAATATATCTTAGTACGAAGAGTGCAACTATCGATCTTTAGTGGAGTGACCGACAGTTAATGAAAGTTCGATAATTTAATTAAAGAGTTTAATTAATTATCCAAGTACCATTGGGCTTCAATCTATAGGTCCATAAGGTCCCTTCGATAGCTCAAATGAGATTATTGAGAATCGAATTAATTTTGGATTATTTGAATTGTTCAAATTAATTGAGGGAATTAATTATATACGATATAATTGATATAATTAATATAAATTAATTATATGTGGTACAATTAATATAATGTATTTAATACATTATAATATAAAGATTAATTTGAGATGAAATAAATATTTGAATATGATTCAAATATTAAATATATGAATTGGATTCATATAAATCTATAGGTTAAATTTAATATGAATTTGGTTTATATTAAATTCTATAGATTTAATGAAAGAATTTCAAACTATAGGTTATGCTATACTTGATATAAGATAATTTATAGGTTATATGTTGTATTTAGAGATGTCCAATTTTCCCACAGGATGGGGCTCGTGGGGATTCCCCGATTAGGCGGGGAATGGGGGAGGGAGTGAGGGAAAAAAAATTTCCGTGAGCTAAACTGGGGCAGGGACGGGGAATGCATTTATGTGAGTAATTTAGTATAATTACTCACATAAATATTACTATTTATTTATTTAATATAATTATCTAATGTTATGTTATTATTATTATTATATAAATATTACATTTAAATTTCAAATTTTATTATTTATTGAGAAATATAATGAATATGTTTAAATTGAATGTTTAAATTTAAATTATGTATGTGAGTAATTTGATTTATATTCATTTCTTTCTACTAAAAAAATTAATTAACTTTTTTAGGCCAAAATTTAAGTAATTTATCTTTAAATTCAAATAGTCATATAAAACTAACCATAATAAACAATTTACTGATCAAGTTAATTATTTAATTAAAATTTGCTCACATTATTGATTTAAATGAATTGGCTTTTTACAAAAAAAAAAAAAAAAAGAGAAAACGTCAATGAATACCCGCGAGGAATCCCCGCCCCAATCCCTGTGGGAAATTTCACGGGGATGGGTAATGAAATGGGGAGCAGGGGACGAAGATGTGGAATGACATCTCTAGCCCCGCCCTGCCCCGTGGACATCTCTAGTTGTATTAGATATAATATATAGTATAACATATAGTATATGATAAGTTAGTTATTATATAATTATATTATATTAATAAAATTAAAATTAGTTTTAATTTATGTAACGACTGGATCATTACATATTATGGTCCGACCGCTACGACATGCATACTTAGACTTTTCTATTATGAGATGAGTTTTGGTAAAAATCTCAAAAGAACATATCTAAGATTTTTATTAATTAGGTAGAAAACTATATAAAAAGTTTATTTTACAAAACACCAGGATCCATAAAACACTAGCGTAGTGATACAAAAATACATATGCCTATAATAGTGAGTTTGATGGTTGGCCATTTGAGCAACGTCCAGTCTGCCACCTACGTTGTGTCCTTACCTACAAAGTCTGTAAAAATAGGATGAGTATATAATATAGTAGTTCTCACATAGGATAGTGACCAAATGCACAATCACATGCAACATGTCCTAAAAACATATGATTGGGACTGAAAACATATAATAACATGTAGTGGTTAGTTATGCTTCTAACGTAAATTTCTCCGCCCTGATAGGAAGATGGGGACTTAGGTGGAAACTAACCCATCTGATGATTAGCGGGTCATGCAATCAGTAGGGCCAGAGTCGCATCCAACATCAACCATTAACATAAGCATAAGATTGTACTAGAGGGGTGCAACCATACATACCCTGTTAGTCCCTAGCATAATCTTGACATAGAATTGGTTCTGGAGGGGTGCAACTATACATGCCCTGCTAGCCCTAGAAGCATAACCTTTATCTAATTAAAATTTAATCTTATTTCATTGTTGTGAACAAACATAATGCATGGGGTCCCTTGTCGATAAACGTATTTTAAACATGTAATGCAACATAACAATAACATAATTATGCAACATATTAAAGGTACACTACCATGAAATACTTAAAGAGATGATGAGATAAACTACTTACCTTGACTGTGATCCTAGTTATTCCTTATTATTCCTTATGGTTTAATCAGTAGAGCTTTCCCTCTTAAACCGTACGGAAATTTGGGCAGTATTTCCCTTGCGTTTCCTCCTTCTAACTAACAGAATTACTTCACCCTTTCACATGATTTTTACTACTGAGTTTTGTTTGAGAATGAGTTTAACTTCCAGCCTAAAGCCTCCTATTTATAGCCGTTTCCAGCTCTTCTCTGTGTAACAACTCATCCTACAAATGGCTTCTTTAATATTACTTAGGTTTAAGAATTTCTCTTAATAAGACACCTAATTTTGGCTAACGTTTACCCTTACGTCATTAACCTTTGTTTGTATTCCATTTTAGGGTTCTCCAGGTATAATCTATAAGATCGTGGCTAAATTCAACGCATAATCCACGCTTTTATCCAAATCTCGCTCTTTCTGTTCTCATAATCTCGCTCTCTCCAGCTTTCTCGCTGGTTTGGCTCTCGTGACTCTCACTCTCGCTGGTTTGGCTCTCGCTCTCTCCCACTTTCTCGCTAAGAATCTCGCTCTCTCCACTCTCGCTCTCGCTCTCGTTGGTTTTACTCTCGTGGCTCTCGCTCTCCCACTTTCTCGCTGAGAATCCCACTCTCTCCAATTTTCTCTCAAATCTCGCTCTCTCTAATCTTGCCAGTGTGGCTCTCTCCTTTCTCTCCATCTTTTCTCTCCAACTTTGCTCTCTCCCAGTTTTCTTTCCAATATTTCTCTCCACTATTTCTCTCCAATCTTTCTTTCTCCAGGTTTCTCTCCACCAATCTCGCTAGTTTTACCGCTTGTGACACGTGGATTTCACTTCCTTTTTTTTTTAACTCTTTCAAATTTTAACCGTATAATTAATTCACCTCCAATTCTTTCAATGAGCAATGCCCAATCAAAAAGTTATCTACTGCTCTTTGTCTCCCGAATTAGCTAGCGTCCAACTTCTAATTAATTCTCCCTGATTCTGCCCCCTTATTCATTATTTTTGGATAATTAATAAATTTCTTATTTTTTCCAATTCTAAATTTCCATCCGATTTTCCTATTAAATTTATATATTTTTTATTCTTAATTATATATTTTATTTGTTTTCATGCTTTCTAAATTAGGGTTAGGGTATTACATTTACCACCCCTTTAAAATTTCGTCCTGCTTAACATTTGACATTTAATTTCATATAATGTATGCATACAAATTTGGGTTGTTACAATTTAATATTAAATTTAAATTTTAAACACCCTCTACCTAATTTTCTAAAAAATCGTGGAAGTGGGGCAATTGAGAGAGGTCGTCTTCTTCCTTTGTAACGCATATCAATTATCCTCTCTCTATAAAATCTCTGCAAAAACTCTCCCTCTAAAACCACTCTAAAATAATAATAATAATAATAATGCCCTCTCCCAAAAATTAAGAGAAGCCCACAAACTCCCTCTGATTCTCACCCAAGGGAGGATACTGTGGTTTTCGTTATAGTGGTGTTCAACCATGGATTTGGGTTGCTGTCTTTTTGGTGTGTTCGTGATCCAATGAGTCTTTGAAAAGTTCGTTAAAATCATCAATTGGAGAGGAATACCTGAAGGGTTTGCGACTACAAGGGTGAGTGTTATCCTAACCCTAATTTCTCTTCTCCTTTCTTATTTTTATTTTAAAGCATGTTGTTTTTTGAATGCATATTTTTTTTTCGTCTCTAAATAAGTATATTTTTGTAAAATAATTAAATTGGGATCCAATCACACTTCCGTAGGGTTAAATTGAATTAATCTTAAATATAAAACTTATTTTACAAACTAATTTTTTCAAATTCAATTTTGATTAAACAAATTTTATAATTTTTAATTTCATAAATTCAAAATTTAATTAACCAATTTCATAATTTTGAATTTCATAAATTTTAAAACTAATTGGATAATTAATTGAACCAATTTAATCAATATCAAATATTACATTAATATAACACCTCATTAAATATTTAAATCATATTTAGATATTATCAAATCAGAATGTTTAATTCGATAATTAAACATTAATTATAACAAATATAATAATCCAAACCCTAAACCGAGTCTGAACATTTCAAATTCTCTCAACACGTTATTCTAAGGTTTAGTCATTTTATGAGCTAGTAGAGGGACCTAGTGGACCTACAGATCACGAGCTCCAACGATTTGAGATTAATTGGCTAAACTCTTTAAATCAAATTAATCAATATTCATTAACTACCGAGACATACCATTATAGCTCAATAGTTGCACTTTTCTCACTGTAGATATATTTCTGTCCACTATATTTAACCATAATCAGAAAGTCAATCATTCACAAGTCGTCTGTTTTTACAACTAGGTTAAATTTACCATTTTACCCCTATAATACATCTTGCTCCTTAAGTCTCTACTGATCCTCTAATGAACAATTGGTTTATGGTTCTACTAATAAAACGAATTCCTCCCAGCCACGAGAGAGTGAGGTCTCTTTGTTCAAGACCAGGAATCAATACTTAAAGGAACAACCTATCTACTGATCGTTTTCACAAACCTTCAATTGGTATCAAAGCTAGGTTTTTAAGTCCCAATTTTAATTATTTTCTAAATTAATTTAGAGTTATGGTGGGATTTCTGTTTTTCTGTGCATTAGTATGATGAATGTACTAATTACGCGTTTTGGATGTTTTCATATAGATTAGCTTTAGTTTTCTGCTTTATTTTACAATTCGGTATGTAAAGGCCGTTTTATTTTTGGGCGTAATTGCAATCGATTCTGTAATTTGTTAAGTTCATGTTATTCATGATGCATTTCGACGAAATCTAGAGGTTTCGAGGCCAAAACGGAGGAAACTTGGAGAAAAAATGTGTTGTACAAAAGCTTTCTATATAACAACGTCGCGAGGTTGTACCCTAGCGCCACGACGCTTCGACGCGAGGCGAACGAGAAAAGTTTATGTAGCGTCTCGACGCTTTGATACATGAAGGATGTGCGTTGGATCCGATTCGTCAACGATTCGCGGTTCACGATTTGGTTCTCAGGCGATTTAGCTCTTTCCCAAGCGGTTCAGCAGTTCTTTTCTTTAATTATGAATATAATAATTAGTTCTTAATTAATTAAATTAATATAAATGTTATATTAATTGTTAGGAAGTCAATCCTAGTCCAAAATATGTTTTTCTAATCATATGTGAAAATTTCACCATAGGTTATGTATTATTCATGCATCATGATTATTATAAATGTTATAATATAGTTGCATGATTTAAGAGCATGCTCATGCATCATATGATATAAGAGTTATAATATATGAATGCATGCCTTAATAACATTATCATGCATCATTTATATTATAATGTTTATAATATATAGTTTGTATGTAGGGATGAATGTTGTTCATTATTTTCTTTACTTTAGTATATAAATGTTATGTATGTTAGTAATGAAAATGAGATTGCATGAAGGTAATTTATAATTATTATAATCTTACAAAGCATGTCATTAGATGCAATCTTAGGTTTTAATTTATTTAATTTATTCTTTATAATAGTTATAAATAAATAAAATTAGAAATTAAAATATATAATAAAGAATTGCATGCTCACATAGGTTAAAAATCATTTTTTAAATAGTTTAAAATATTATTCACTTTAGAACTATGATCACATTATTTTTATTAGATTAGAAATAGGTTTAATCTTTTAATCACTTTAATAGGATTAAAATGGTTAATATTAAAAGATTGAATTTGTAACAAATTTCTCTATAAGGGACCTTTCTCTAAGGTCGATTCTATTTAGGTTGGGGTATTTAAGCTGAAAGAAACGGAACACTCCTACTTGGGAACTGACTTGGAAGGTGAATTAGATAGATTTGTTACAAGCATGCAATGATTGATTAAAGTTTATTAAAGTGTTTAATGAACGACAAGCAATATTGTTTAACTATCCAAAGTAAATGTTACATTGGGCAAAGTAAACAATCACTTGGTAAAAAAAAAAAAAAAGTCATATTTTTCTAAGTTAATTAATTCTAGGTAAAATACTCAGTGGGAGGGAACTGGAATATATGATACTTCATTTTTTCTATAACGTTTCTCCCTAAAAGTTCACACCGTGATATTTATACTCGGCCTCGAGGCACCTTTGCTTGTTCCCTCTACAGGTGGTGTTTGTATAGGTCAATATCAAGGTGAATGTAGAGCATGTTTATAGTAAGTGGGAGCGAAATGTGTGTCAACACATCTCACGATCTCTCTCATTAGTTTGGAGTAAACTTTCATTCTCGACCTCGAGGCACATTTGCTTTTTTCCCCCTACGGATGACATTTGCATGACTTTTTACTCAAACTCCATAAATGGATAGAATTGCTTTAGTTTTTTCCCCAGTTGATTTTTTCCTACGAGCGAAACTCTAGAATCTCAAATGAGGGGTTATACTTACCAGAAATATATTAAGCTAGTTAACAATTTTTTAGACCAAACAATGGTGACTAATAATCATAGGAACAATATTTGTTCTGGTGTAATTCTTGGTTGAGATAGTCTCAATTCAGTGAATGGGTAACGGCTCATCCTACGGTGGTTTTTACCCTGCACCACTGAAGCATCATTACAAAATAGATGTCACATAGGGTGCATTAAATTATTTTGCTAAATTAATTGGTTGTTTAAAATGGATAATGTTTGTGGAACTAATATAGAAAAAATGTATGTTTTAGCAATATTCGAAATGACATCCACTACTTTAAACATGCTTTTCGCCAGTAAACTTAATGGTGATAACTTCACTATGAGGAAAAACACTATCAATATAGTTCTAATCATCAATGACTTATGGTTTTTCCTGGTTGAGAAGTGTCCACACGTTCCACCTGCCAATGCCACCCGAAATATTTGGGAGGCATATGATCATGGATTCGGGCAAATGAAAAGGCCCAAGCGTACATCTTAGCAAGCCTATCTGAGGTCTTGGCCAAGAAGCATGAGCCCATGCTCATTGCTCGTGAGATCATGGAGTCTCCGAGGGGAATGTTTGGATAGTTGTCCACTATATTCAAGCACGAACGCTTAAGTACACCTTTAATGCCCGTATGCCAGAAGAGGCCTCTGTACGAGAATATGTTTTGAACATGATAGTCCACTTTATTGTGGCACAGATGAATGGGTCTGTCAATGATGAAGCCCATCAGGTTAGCTTCATCTTAGAAACTTTACCTGAAAGTTTCCTACAGTTCTTTAGCAATGCTGTTATGAACAGGATCTAAACGAGCTACAAACTTACCAATCCTTTATGAAAGTCAAGGAACAGAAGGGTGAGGCAAATGTTGCCTTGTCCTCAAAGAAGTTCTACAGAGGTTCAACCTATGGAACCAAGTTTGTACCCTATTCTTCTGGCACTAAAAAATGGAAGAAAAAGAAGAGAGGCCAGGGGATAACTAACCCTCTAACTGCTGCCCAAAGGGGCAAGAAGGCCAATGCTGCAAAGGGAATATGTTTTCATTGCAACCAATACGGACATTGGAAAAGGAATTATCCCAAATACTTGACAAAAAAGAAGAAGGCCAAGTAAGGTAAATATGATTTACATCTATTGGAAACTTGCTTAGTGGAGAATGATGATTCAGCCTGGATAATAGATTTAGGCGCCACTAACCAAGTTTATTCTTCATTTCAGGGAATTCCTGGCGGTAGTTGGTAACTGGTGAGATGATGATGTGTGTTGGTGTTAAGATTGATGCCTTAAATTTCATGGATTTTGTAGTTTGTAATTATATTATACAAACAGTTTATTTCTCTAATAAAATATGAGGTATTTTATTCGAAATTTAGTAGCATTAACCCACAAAACCAATAAACAAACATCCGAGGTTATTTTCTAAAGCTTATACATGTATGTTGAGACATACAGGTGGATTATGTTTAAGTAATAACTTGAACGGTTTGTAGTAGATGAATAAGGCTGAGTACTTTATCCTGGTGACACTACAAATATGACCTGCTTTGTAGATCTTACAATTGTTGTAAAGTTCTACAAATGATCTGCTCCTGATCATTCATGTAGAGACATATGAGCAAGGGTGTTCCATACAAAAGGTTTTATAAGACTTGACCACGAAATGAATAGTCTCATTATATAACACCGTTAATAGTGGAGACTTACATTTCATTGGGATGTCCATAGGTGTCATGACCTGAATCTTAAGGGAGTTGTGAACTCTTGCCTATAAAGGCGGTCCTTTGATTTACATGGGTGAGAGTGGCCAGTTCGCCGACTCAATATGCCTACCATTTTGGGGATTCGTCTTATTAGGGAGCTGGGAACACAACTACATAAGATGGAATTCACTCTTTCCCTAATGTCGGGATAAGTAGATAAATTTCTCTCTTAGAGGCTAACTTCAAGACTTAAACAATGTGAACCACACCTTCTCTTGGTCCGAGAGGGGTTTGGTCATAGTTGGACTATGACTTATATTCACTAGAAGGATCGGTGGTACTTAAGAAGTTAAATGTAATTATAGGGGTAAAACGGTAATTTTGGCCCAGCTGTATTTACGAGAAATTTGTGGAGGGTCATCGACTGTTGACTAGTTATATCTAATGGACACAGAAATATATCTGTAGTGCGCAGAGTGCAGTTGTTATTCTTTAATGGAGTGACTGGTAGTTAATGGAAGTTGAGTAATTTAATTAAAGGAGTTTAATACATTATCCAAGTATCATTGGAGTTTCAATCTACAGGTCTAAAAGGTCTCCTCTATAGCTCAACTGGGATTATTGAGAATTAATTTTGGATTAATTTGAATTGTTCAAATTAATTGAGGGATTAATTATATATGATATAATTAACATAATATATTCGATACATTATAATATAAAATTTATCTGAGATGATATAAATATTTGAATATGATTCAAAACTATATGAATTGGATTCATATATTTAATATAAAGTTGATTTATATTAAATTTCATATATTATTGAGAAAATTCTAACTATATAAAAACTATAGGTTATGTATTATATTCGATATAACATCTAGTTTAATGTATAATATGTGATAAGTTGGTTATCATATATGTATATTAAATGTTATTTTATTTAATTTTGTTTTTGGAATTAAAATTAAATTATGGAGTTATGAAAATAACTCCCTCCTTATTTTCTCTCTATATCCATCGTGGGAAAGATGGAAGTTATAGTTTTTTCATCTTTTTCCTAAGAGATTCACAAATGGTCTGTCATATTTCAATGAAGGTCTCTTCCAGTATAAATTCCTCTCTTCTAAATTCTATCCTTCTTTCAAAATCAACAGAGCCCACACACTCCTGTAATTCTCAACCCTATAGAAGAATATAGAGGATTATCTATTGATGGTGTCCATTTTGGTTTTTGTTGAAGGATTTCAATTGATGAGTTCGTGACAATTGGAGAAGGAACTTGTGAAGATCTTGTCTTCAAGAGGTTAGTGTAATCCAAACCCTAAATTTCTTCTCTGTATTTTTCTCTTAGCATGCTGTAATTTGTTTGAATGCATAATAGGTTTAGAATTTTATTTCTTTTGTGTAAATTTGAAAATTTGGAAACGATCTCGCTTCTGTTTGTGGTTTTCACAAACCAGTTGGAACTAGACACATTATCTTAGTGAAAGCAGTGGGAGGACTTCGGCTTACTTTACAAAAAAATGTATATTTTATTGGAAAATGTATATGTTGTTTCTGATTTAAAAAAGAACTTAATTTCTGTAAAGTGTTTAATTGAACAATCTTACTCCGTAAACTTTTATGTAAATAAAGCGTTTATTTGCAAAAATGGTATTGAGATTTGTTCTGCTAAGTTGGAAGATAATCTTTATGTGCTAAGACCGTTAACAACAAAGGCCCTCATTAATACTATTTAAAATTGCGATAACTCAAAATGAAAGACAAAAAAATTTTCCTAAAGAAAATGCCCATCTTTGGTACCTAAGATTAGGTCACATAAACCTCAATAGGATTGAGAGATTGGTTAAGAATAGACTTCTAAGTGAGTTAGAAAATTTTTTCTACATGTATATGAGTCATGCCTTGAAGGCAAAATGACTTAGAGATTTTTTTACTGGAAAAGGTCATAGAGCCAATGAGCCTTTAGAACTTGTATATTTTGATCTCTGTGGTCCTATGAATTTTAAGGCAAGAGGAAGGTTTGAATATTTCATCATCTTCACTAATGATTATTCAAGGTATAGGTACGTTTATTTAATGCAACATAAGTTTGAAACTCTTGCAAAGTTCAAGAAGTACAAGGCTGAAATTGAAAATGCATTAAGTAAAATGATAGAAACATCTCGATCTGATTAAGATGAAGAGTATATGGATTTGAAATTCTAAGACTATTTGATATAACATGGAATTATATCTCAACTCTTAGCACTTAGTACACCTTAACAGAATGATGTATCAAAAAGGAAAAATCAAACCCTGTTGGACATGGTTCGGTCTATGATGAGTTATGCTTCCTTACCTGACTTGTTTTGGGGTTATATAGTACAGACTACAACCTATATTTTGAACTGTATTCTATTCAAAAGTGTTATGGAACACCTTTGGAGTTATGGAATGGTTGTAAAAGTAGTTTGCGCCATTTCAGGATCTGGAGTTGCCCAGCACATGTGCTTGAGACTAATCCTAAGAACTTGGAACCTCGTTTAAAATTGTGCACATTTGTAGGTTACCTTAAAGGATCGAGAGGTGGTTACTTCTACAATCTTAAAGATAATAAAGTGTTTGGGTAAAAAAGGGTACATTTTTAGAAGAGAACCACATTAGGGAGCATAAACCACGTAGTAACATAGTGTTAACTGAACTTTCCACTGAAACTACTAAACCTTCAACAAGAATTGTTGAAGAATAAGTACATCGACAAGAGTTGTTGATGTTGGTTCATCTAGTAGGTCACATCCACCTCAATCGTTGAGGGAGCCTCGACGTAGTGGGTTACGAGCCCGCCTATACGTTATATAGGTTCAACAGAAATTTTAGTCGGTATTTTTATGGCGACATTGAAGATCCATTTTCATATAAAAAGTCAATAGAGGATGTTGAAAAAGATGAATAGATCAAAGCTACGAATCTCGAAATGGAGTCTATATACTTCAATTCGGTTTAGGATCTTGTAGATCAACCTGATAGGGTACAACATATAGGTTGCAAATGGATCTATAAGAGGAAATAGGGTGCTTATGGGATCTTATAGATCAACCTAACAGGGTTTGATTTCCCAAGTTGAAGGAGTCGACTATGAGGAGACTTTCTCACCTGTTTTCATGTTGAATTCTATCCAGATACTCCTGTCCATTGACTCGTATTATGACTATGAGATTTGGAAAATGGACGTAGAGACTGCCTTTCTGAATGACAATCTTGAGGAGACTATTTATATGTAGAAACCTGAGGGATTCATAACCCGAGGTCAAGAGCAAAAGGTTTGCAAGCTTAATTGGTCCACCTATAGATTGAAACAAGCTTCTTGATCTTGGAATATAAGTGTTGATATTGCTATTAAATCTTATGGCTTTGATCAAAATGTTGATGAGCCTTGTGTTTACAAGAAAATCATCAACAATTCAGTAGCTTTTCTCGTATTGTACATAGATGATATCATACTCATTGAGAATGATGTAGGTCTACTAACTGAAATTAAACATTGGTTGGTGACCCAATTTCAAATGAAAGATTTGGGAGATGCATAGTTTGTTTTGGGTATTTAGATCTTTAGGGATCGAAAAAAAATGTTGACCTTGTCTCAAGTATCATACATTGACAAGATGTTTGTCAAGTATTTGATGCAAAATTCCAAGAGAAGCTTTCTATCTTTCAGGTATAGAGTTGTTTTGTCTAAGGAAAAATGTCCTAAGACATTTTAAGAAGTTAAGAAGATGAGACAGATCCCTTATGCATCAGCTATAGGTAGCTTGATGTATGCGATGTTATGTACTAGACCTGACATTTTCTATGAAGTGGGGATATTCAATAGATATCAGTCAAATCCAGGAGTAGATCACTGTACTGCCGTTAAATAATTCTCAAGTATCTTTGGAGAACGAGGGATTACATGCTCGTGTATGGGTCTAGGGATTTAACCCTTACAGAATATATTGACTTTGATTTTCAGACTGATAAGAATTCTAAGAAATCTACCTCAGGATCAATGTTCACTCTTAACGGAGAGCTGTAGTCAGGAAAAACACTAAGCAAGGGTGTATTGTTGACTCCACCATGGAAGTAAAGTATGAAGTAACTTTTGAAACTGCCAAAGAGGTTATCTCACTCAAGAAGTTCTTGACTAATCTGGAAGTTGTTCCAGACATGTTCAAGTCCATCACCCTTTATTGTGATAATAGTGGTGGTGTGGCCAATTCCAGGGAGCCCAGAAGTCACAAGCGTGGGAAGCACATAGATGGAAGTATCACCTGATATGAAATATTGTACATCAAGGGAAATGATCGTCATGCAGATATTGCTGATCTATTTACAAAGATTCACCTAGAGAGTATGGGTTTAAGGGACAAGCCACATCTAGTCTAGAGTAAGTAGGAGATTTTGTATTGGGTGCGTATTGACCCTAGTTTCTTGTTTTTGTGTACCTTTTTAATAGTTGACTTTTATGATGTACACCTCACTAGCTTTACAACAAGTGAGAGATTGTTGGGGTTGATGCCCTAAATCTTGTGGGTTATGTAGTTTGTAATTGTAATGTATAAATAATTTATTTACCTAATAAAATCTGAGGTATTTCATTTGACATTTTGTAGAATTAACCCACAAAACCAATAAACTAAGATCCAAGGTTATCTTCTGTAACTTAAACATGCATGTGGAGATTAAGTGAAAACCTAAACGGTTTGTAGTAGAAGGATAAGGTTGGCTATCTTATCTTCGTGACACTACGAATATAACCCGTTTTGTAGTTGTTACAATTGTTGTAAAGTGCTACAAATGATCTGATCCTGATCATTCATGTGGAGACATATGAATAGGAGTATTATATACAAAGAGTTTATATAAGACTGGACCACGAAATGAATAGTCTCACTATACGACATCGTTCATAGAAGAGACTTACATTTCACTAGGATGACCATAGGTAACTTGACCTTAATCCTGAGTGAGTTGTGAACTCCTGCCTATGAAAGTGGTCCTTTGATTTGCATGTGTGAGAGTGACCAGTTTCACCAACTAATATGTCTACCTTTTTAGGGATTCATCTGATTGGGGAGCTGGGAATGCAGCTACACAAGAAGGAACTCACTCATTCTTTATAGTTAAAGTATGAAGAGAAACTACACCCTTAAAAACTGATTTCAAGGCTTGAACAATGTGGCACCACACCCTCTCTTGGAACAAGAGGGTTTGGTCATAGTTAGACCATGACTTATTGTTCATTAGAGGGATCAGTGGTACTTAAGGAATTAAATGTAACTACAAGGGGAAAACGGTAATTTTGGTCCAGATGTACTTACGAGAAATTTGTGAAGGGTCGTCACACTGTTGACTAATTCTATCCAATGGACAAAATATATTTGTCGTGCGAAGAGTGCAACTGTCGGTCTTTAGTGGAGTGACCGACAGTTAATGGAAGTTGGGTAATTTAATTAAAGAGTTTAATTAATTATCCAAGTATCATTGGAGCTTCAATATATAGGTCCATAAGGTCCCCTCGGTAGCTCAATTGAGATTATTGAGAATCGAATTAATTTTGGATTATTTGAATTGTTCAAATTAATTGAGGAAATTAATTATATATGATATAATTAATATAAATTCATTATATGTGATATAATGTAATTTATTTGATACAGTATAATATAAAGTTTAATTTGAGAGGAAATAAATATTTGAATTTGATTCAAATATTAATTATATAAATTGGATACATATAAAAACTATAAGTTAAATTTAATATGAATTTGATTTATATTAAATTCTATAGATTTAATGAGAGAATTTCAAACTATAAGTTATGCTATATTTGATATAATATAAATGATAGGTTATATGTTGTACTAGATATGACATATAGTATAATATATATTATATGATAAGTTAGTTATTATATAATTATATTATATTATATTAATTAAATTAAAATTAGTTTTAATTTAATATTAAATTTGAATTTTAAAAGGGACAGAGTTATTATAACCTATCCCAAATTCTCTAAAAAATCATGGAAGTGGGACAGTTGGGAGAGGTCATTTTCTTCCTTGTTAATGCAGAACGATTAATCTCTCTCCATGAAATCCTTTGCACAAACTCTCCCTCTAAAATCACTCTATTATAATAATAATAAGAATAATAAGAATAATAATAATTCTACCCACTCCCAAAAGTTAAAGAGAAACCCACAAACTTCCTCTGATTTAACTCAAGGGAGAATACTATGGTTTCCATTGTAGTGGTATTCAACCAAATTGGATATGGCTTGTTGTCGTTTTGGTGTGTTCGTGATTCAAGGAGTCTTTGGAGAGTTTTGTTGAGATCATCAAATCGGAGAGGAATTCCTAAAGGGTTTTGTGACTATAAGGGTAAGTGTTATCCTAACCCTAATTCCTCTTCTCTTTTCTTATTTCTGTTTTAAAGCATGTTGTTTTTGAATGCATAATTTGTTTCCATCTCTGAATTAATATGTTTATGTAAAATAATTAAATTGGGATCCGATCAGGTTTCCGTAGGGTTTTCACAAACCTTCAACTTCAACACGCGTGCACCATCCTGTCAAGTTACAGAGCATCGCGGTGCCACAACGCTCTTTCAAATTCTCAAATCAGATGCATTTTTCTTTCAAGCGTCGCACAAAGCGCAGCTACACTCTCTTTCAGTGGCATTTTCATAATTTCTTTACTTTCTTTCTCCCTTGATGCATTTGAGCTTCAATTTGGTATGTTTTAACACCATTTTGCACCGAATGCCTCATTCTACCTCTTAGATGTCCGAGATCTGTAAAATCATCAAATAAGTGCATGAAATAGAGCAACGACCCCGAATTAAGTAAAGGGAGATAGCACATTTTTAGTATTATTACAAACTTCAACATAATAAAAGGAATATTAACAAATTTCAATAAACTAACACATACTATATCTAATAAAAATCTTGATGTCTAACCAGGCGTATTAAAATTTTGTAGACGTGCAACTTGTCCACATATTTTATACATGAACTTGGCATTGACATTTCCATATATTTGACATCGTCATTTCCACATGTGCTTAGATTCGACATCTGACATTTCAAGTGTATTGAAATTTTTTGACAAAATATCAGTTTTAAAAATTATCAACAAGCTAAGCATCCAACCAACATACTTTTATTGAAAATCTAGATGCCAATAACAGCTCACTTATTTCTCTTACTCCAACATCACAAACAACAGCAGCAACTCAATGTCTAGGGACAATGAAGCCATAAAAAGGATCAAATTGTGAGGAAGAAGCTCTTCTTGACCAAATTCAACCTCCCTATCTGATTTTCTGACTTAATTACATGATATTGTCGATTTCCTTTTGGTTGAATTGCATGTGTAACTGTGATCACTTTTTATCATTTGTTTTTCAAAACACATTGGGAAGTTTTGGCACACATACTTGGAATGTTATCCTGAAAATGTTAAGTCTATGAGATTTAGATAGTTTGAGTTTAACAAAACTGTGTTTGGAGTGCAGGTTTTGGAAGTCTAAGATTTAAGAAGCATGCGTTTGGAGTGCAGACTTAGGAAGCCTAGGAATAGTGTGCAGATTTATAAATCTTGAGTTTGTTAAATATTTTCTTATATTTAATCAGTTTTTGGATTTGATATTAGTTTAAATTTGTCATGTTAAATATTTTAATATAGTTTAAATAATCTAAAATGTTTTAAAGAATATTTGTATTTTTTTAAATTTTGAAATAGAGATTTGACTAAAATTATAATTTTATTCAATCTATTGTTTTATTAATTTGATTTTGATTTTACTAGATTTTTTTAAATAAAATGTTATATAGACTTTTGTCACTTTAACTAACTTAAATTAGGATTTTCTACCCATTAGCTTGAGTTAATATACTTAATTACAAAATTGCAGTCTAGTGGGCTATTAATTTTACATAAAAAATCTAGTTCAATTTACTTTTTAGCCCTCTTTATTATTCAATTTTTATTAAAATTGTGTCTATATAATAATTATAATAATAATAATATGAAAAGAAGATATAAGGGATGTTTCTTGCAGTGATCAATTTATAGCTAGGATAAATAAAAGAAAATAAAGGAAATATTCTAAAATAAAGGAAACATGTAAACAAATAAGAGAAGAGAGAGAATTAAAAAAGATAATCTAATAAATAATAATAACTAAAAAGAAAAAAAAACTCCAAATGAAAAAAGAATTAGAAGAAAGAGAAAGTGTATTTTAAAAAATATTATTGTAATTAAACTAAGAGTTTGTTTGGAATTGCTTAGAAATAACTGTTTTTCAAAAAATTATTTTTATTTAAAAACTTTTGATTAAAAAAAACTCTTTAAAATAAAAACATACATGTGTTTCAACTCTTTCTTAAATGTATTTTTATATACAAGTTTGTTTATTTTGCTATATACTAAAAGCATTTTTATTAATATTTCCCAACGTTAGCCCGTGGCGACCTAAGTTTGGCCAAAGTGGCTATCGAAGGTGGACAGCGGCGGTCGGAGTTGGTCGGTAGTGGTCACCAGAGGTGGCAATCGAAGTTGGTCGGTGGCGGCTGAAGTTTGGCCAGAGTTGATGGCCGAAAGTTTGTCGACAGGATCGCCGGAAATTGAAACTAGAGGTTGTTGGTGGTGGTCGTCGGAGGTGGTGGTCAGAATTGGTTGGCAGTTGCCAGAGGTGGTGTCCGAAAATTAGTCAATAAACTTCCTAAATTAAATTAGAAAAAAAAGTGTAACCCATGGATTTTAATAGTATTTACTATTCAAACTCATAGAAAAGAGTATAGGAAGTCTTGGATTCTTAAACTCTTGTCTCAAACAAGGGTTGGAATTAGGATGCCTAACTCATCTCAATCCCAACCCTTGAAACAAACATCCCATAAGAGTTAAGTTTAAAAATAAATAACCCAATTAAATATTTATTTTTAAAAACAAAACTACTAATGATAGTATATCTTTTTTTAGTTCAACACGTCAGTCGAATTGATTCAAAATTTCAACTTCTTAATCATAGATACAAATTATAAGTAATTATAAGGTATACTTAGATTGACACACAATATAATATTGTAAGGATGGTAGTAGATCATATAGTGCGCTAAGACAAAATTTGAAATGAGGTATTTGAAATGGATGGTGATAGGCAAAGCACAACAATGGTGGGTGTAAGTTTCGTCCAACATGTACAGATTGCCATTTTGACCCTCTAGTAGCAATGGGAAATGAATCAAAAATTGCCACAAAATATGTCATTGTGGATGCTTTGGATAGAATGTCAGTGTAATTATGTTGGCTTTGAAAACCCCACTAAAATGGTGACTTTAACCTATATTATGCTTACCATTTTCCTATATGTGCTCAATAACTTTACTACTTTTCCACATCATAATTAAAATATCATATTCTTTTCCTCTCATCTTATTTGAATCTTAGGGTTAAGTTTGGTGTTTTGCAGTCAAGACAGTGATTTGACGAGGTAAGGAATTATTGCTCGAGTATGTTGAAATATAGTTTAAAAATATATTTGTAGTCTATCATTTTTTATGAAAATTACAACTTAGTCTTGAAATTTTAAATTTCCAACCATTTAGATCTATTTGATAATTATTTGGTTTTTGTTTTTTTGTTTCTGTTAATTCAATTTATAGACACTACTTTTACCTTCACATTTCTTCCTTTGTAGTAATCTACTTTTTACTAATACTTTAAAAAACCAAAAAAAAAATTAAAACTAAAAAAAGTAACTTTTTATTTTATTATTATTATTTTTTTGAATTTGGCTAAGAATTCAAGCATTATACTAAAGAAAGCTACAAATCATTATAAGAAATAAAGAGTAAATAGGATTAATTTTTAAAAAACTAACAACCAAAAACGAAATGATTAACAAACGGGTCATAGAGTTTGTATAGTTTCAATTTTGTAACAATGTAGTCTATGAACTTTTGTATGTAATTGTTTAGCCGCTATTCTTTAAAATTTATAATATAACAATTTAAGTATGTTCTATGAAAAATTTTCATCAAAATTAAGTATTTTTTTTTAGGTAACTACTTAGTTTTGTAGTTTATAAATACTCGATAGATTGATCTAAATATATAAGACATATCAATAAATCTTAACTTTTTATATATATTAATTGTTACAAATCTTAAATGTTACAAAGACTGTCTTTTTACAAAATTAAAGTATGTGGATGTATTACATATTAAAGTTTATAGATTAAATTGTTTTAAAATTGATTTTACAAAGATTAAGTCGTACCAAATAAAGTAAAAAACTAAATTATTATTTTCATGAAAGTTTATGCTAGAAGTACATTTTGATTGGTTTTGATTTGATCTAGAGTTGATGTTTTTGCTGTAATGGAGATATGGTCTTAACTTCGGTAAATGAACTTAGATGTTTAGTTAACAACAAATATAGAATAACTAAGTTAGTGTCCCCTCAAGTTAGATTTGAACCTAAGACCTTCTGCTCTTATTTTAATATTTTCACAACGTGAGCTATATATACTATGTTAGGTCAAAAGGTAGTTTTCTAAATCACTACATTTGAAAGTTTGCAATGGCATTATCTTCTTCTTCGATTACTAATGATATGAGTGATTTAGGGTAACAGAAACGAAATGTCCCTCAAGACCAAGAGTCGAAGGCGACACTTATAGTTGATATTTAGAAATGACAAAGTCAAGAATAAGCATGATACGAACCAAAAATGGAAATTGTGGACCAAAATGGGTCAAGGAAAAGAGAGTTGGCTTGGGTAGGCACAAGCCAACATGCTCGCCCTTGCCAAGGACGAGGCTGAGCCTTGCCAAATACCTATCGGGGCATGTACCCAACCCGAGAGAGCATTTTGGACCTGAGATATGGCCCAAACAAGATGTTCGGCCTCATTCGACAAGGACGAGGCCAACCCTAGGAAAGCATAAAATTGGACCTGCCTCTTGATTCGGTAGGTCATCTAATTATGTAAGGTAATTTCGAAACCCTAAGGAACAATCTAGGGTAACTTTCCTATATATATCCCTTATAGCTCCATAAAAGGTAACATAGAAGTTTTGATTTTTTTCTATACATCTAGTTCTCTTACTGACTTAGGCATTAGATCCCCTTTGTTTTATTTTGCAAGTCATCTCTTCCCTAAATTACTGAGTTAGGCATCGGATCCCATTTGCTTTATTTTGCAAGTCCTCTCTTCTACAAATTCACAGTTGTTATCATGTGGAGACCAGATACATTTATCCTTGGCCAAAATTTGACATCAACAACTAAAATGTTGACCAAGCCCCGATAAATTTACAAGAGAAGCATTGACATTTATTACAAAGCTTTAACATTTAATGATAAAAAAATAACAATTAAAATAGTTTATGAAAACAATATATTATTGTTATAAGGTATAAACTCATGTACTATAAACTCATACTATGAACTCATATGCTTTTTACAATATATGGGTTGAAAAAATAGAACCTCGAATACTATATTTATTAAAAAAAAAAAACTTTTGGATAGTTTATGTATATTATTCAATAAGCTATATACAAATTACTCACAAGACTTCTTGACATGATCTTTATCAAATTAAATTTGGCCTAACTTGAGCTGTCAATATATGAAGGTCATAAGGTCAATGTAAAATCATGAAGTACAAGTCATGCCATGATGAGCATAAATGACCCTCCACATTATTCCTTTTATGGCTTGGTCATTTTAAAGTTAATGTACAAGTCTTAACGGTCATTGAATTTTCTAAATCGGGCTGTTTTAACATGGCAAGAAGCCTTTAGTTTAAAAATACTATTTTAGTCTTTAATTTTAGGTCTAATTTTCATTTGATCCTTAATTTTCAAAATTTTGTATCTTCATTTTTCAAAGTTTAAGTTAAATTTTAACATTATTAAATTTTGGGAATAAAATTGGAAACCAAACTTAAATTTTAAGAACTAAAAATACAATATTTTGAAGTTTAAAGACTTAATAGAAACTAAACTCAAATCTAAGGATCGATCAAATAAGTTTTTCATTATATATATATATATATAATATATATATATTATATATATATATATATATATATATATATATATATTGTGTTTGATTTTATATAGGAATGTTTTATTAAATTTTAAATGAGTAATTGATAATTAAAATTAATTAATTATATAATTTGATGAATTAGTTTGAATAATTTTATATAATTATGGTGTATTATATAATCTGCATTTGGTATATTAGATACCTCCTCATCAAGAATAAGAAGAGAATACTTTTTGAAAATCACTTTCCAAATCAAAGAACAATCTTGAGAATATGTCAAAGTTGTAAGAGCATAAATATTTGATCTCTATTGTTGAGATTTAGGAAGATACTGCAGAAAAATAATAAGTATTTATAAGTGGGTTTTATTGGATTTTTGGTGAAATTAAAGGTTCAATGGCATTGGACAAATGACTTTTTTGTAATTAAACCCATCTTCCTCTTAGGGGTGAAAAATCGTGACCTTGAAGGGAAAAAGATAGTGGCAGTCGTTTGAGGAAAACATAGAGGGAGGCAGCCAGTTTTGAGAGGAATACACACAGCAGCAGCCGCTCAGTTTTATAAGGAAGACTCACAGCAGATAAGTCAACGGCAGGTGCTGTCCGACGTGGGTTTTCACTATCCACAGGTGGGTGTTCGACGGTTATTTTGTGTGGGTGCTCGTCGATCAGTGAGCGCTGGTAATTTTCGACCGCGGGTGTCTATCGGCGTTCAAGCGTGGGTGTCCACGCAGGTGTGTGGTCCGGTCTGGGCAGGCGTTTTGCTTCCGGTGGGTTTTGTTTGGTGTGGGTTTGCCGGTTGTTAGCAACAGAGAGAGACACGCAGGTCTGCGTGTGGTTCGCCAGTCAGAGGTGGGTGGGTTAGTGCACTTGATTTGGGTTGTTTTTCTAGCGAGTTGTTCTCGGTTTCAGAGACGACGTCTTATGCGGATCTCTCAGTATCAGTGGTATCAAATTACAGATTGGTGATTATTGTTGATTAACTGTAATTGTAAATTCTTCATTGCTCATAATAAAATTGATTCAAGCTGGTTCTCAAAGTGGATGTAGACCAAACTGATCGAACCACTATATATCTTGGTATTCATTCTTTATTGCTTTCGTTTTATTCTGCTGATTTTTTGCGTTCTGTTTGGCCATCTAAGTTAGGTTCAAAACTCTCACAAGTGGTATCAGAGCTCCTGGTAGTGTGTTGGCATATTCTTTGTTCAGGAGAATTTTGTTGGGATTAACTTGACAGATGGCTTCGATGTCTACACGGTTCGAAGTTGTTAAATTTTATGGGAAGGGTGTTTCGGGTTATGGAGGAAAAAGATTAGGGTTATTCTGGTACAACAATGACCTTCTACCAATAATTACAGAAGCTGAAAAAAGAGATATGGGTGAGATGGCCTATTCAACGATAATTCTATATCTGTCAGATGGAGTGCTTAGGCTAGTAGATGAAGCCACTACTACAGCGAAGTTATGGAAGAAATTAGAAAGTCTTTATTTGACTAAGTCCTTGCCAAATAAATTATATCTAAAAGAGAAATTTTTTGAATATAAGATGGACTCTAGTAAAGGCTTAGAAGAGAATTTGGATGAATTCCAGAAGATTATAGTTGATCTCAATAACATCGGTGAGAAGCAAATGAAAATCAAGCTATTATTCTTCTGAATTCATTGTCTGAATTGTATGGAGAAGTTAAGGCAGCTATTAAATATGGATGGGATTCATTGTCTATGGATATAGTGTTGGATGCCTTGAGAATAAGAAACCTCGAGATTAAAAAGGAACGCAAGGATGTAGAGTTACTCAAGGCCAGCGGCAGAAGTGAGAAAAAGAACGGAAAAGGAAAACAGTCGAGATCCAGGTCAAAATCAAAGGGGAAAGCCAAAAAGTGTTTCCTATATCATAAAGAAGGATACTTTAAGAAAAATTGCCCTTTGAATAAGAGCAAGGAAGCATCAAGTAGCAAGCATTCAAGGGAATCTAGTACAACAAATGTTACTGATGGGTATGATTCAGTAGAGGTCTTGATGGTGTCTAGCATGGATTTTTCAGAATGCTTGGATCATGTATTTAGGGTGCACATTTCACATGACTCCTAATCGGGATTTCTTGATTGACTTTAAGGAAAATGATGAAGGATCAATTTTGCTTGGTGATAATGGTACTTGTGATGTAAAAGGAATTGGGTCAATTCGAATTGCAACACATGATGGAATGGTCAGAATTCTTACAAATGTAAGGTATGTTCCAGAACTCAAACGAAATCTAATTTCTTTGGGCGAATTAGATAGAGTAGGTTATTCCTATAAATCTGAGAATAGAGTTTTGAAGGTTATCAAGGGTTCTTTGGTTAAGTTGAAGGGGACCTTGAGGAATGGCCTTTATGTGTTGGAGGGTACTGCAGTTTTAGGTAGTGCTGCTGCATCTGGGAAAGAAACAGATAAGTCTATGTTATGGCATAACAGACTAGCTCATGTGAGTGAAAGAGGTCTTCAAGCTCTTTCACAACAAGGTTGGCTTAGAGGAGTTAAAAACATTGAACTCCCATTTTTTTGAACATTGCATAATGGGAAAGTCTACCAGAGTGAAGTTTGGGAAAGGGAAGCATTTTACCAAAGGAATTTTGGATTATGTTCATTCAGATTTGTGGGGTCCTACAAAGGTACCTTCGATGGGAGGTTCGAGATACTTCATGTCAATCATTGATGATTTTTTAAGGAAGATGTGGTTGTATCCACTGAAACAGAAGGATGAAGGTTTTGGAAAATTTCTTGAATGGAAAAAGTAGGTCGAGAACCAAACAGGCAAAGTATCTGAGGATAGACAACAGTTTAGAATTTGTGAATAAAAAATTTGATAAATTTTGCAAATCTGAGAGAATTACGAGGCATTTCACTGTTATATACACTCCACAGTAGAATGGTTTAGCTGAGAGGTTCAACAGAACAATTATGGAGCGTACAAGATGTCTCTTGACAAATGCTTCATTACCATTGAAGTTTTGGGGGGAAGCTGTCCAAACAGCCTATTATCTCATTAATAGGAGTCCGTCTTCCGCTTTAGGCCTAAAGACTACTCAGGAGATATGGACAGGAAAAGCTCCAAGTTTGGATCATCTCAGAGTGTTTGGATGTTCAGCTTATGCTCATGTTAAGGAAAGGAAGCTGAATAAGGGGGCACTGAATGTATGTTTATTGGCTATCCTCAGGGTGTTAAAGGATATAAACTTTGGTGCTTGGAAGAGAGCATAAATAAATGTATTATCAAAAAAGATGTGACCTTTAATGAAACAGAGATGCAATTTTGTGTCAAAGAGCAGAAACAGCAGACAATTGATCAGGTTGAGGCAGAGGTTAGAATTGATTCTAAAGCACAACCATCAGTTAGTTCAGGCGAATCCAGTGATCAATCATCCAGTTCTGATGGTAGACAGCCTCAACTGCAGAGGACTTTGATTGATGAGGGAGCTTTCAGTGAAGAAAGTTCAAGTAGCAGTGACCTACAGAACTATCAGCTTACACGTGACAGGCCTCAGCGAGTGAGGCAGGCTCCTATGAGGTATGGTTATGCTGATTTAGTTGTTTATGCTCTTACTTGTATAGTTAATAGTATTGAAGTAGAGCCTTTTACTTTTGAGGAGGCAATTGTATCTGATTCGAAGGAACAATGGAAGGATGCTATAGAAGCAGAGTTGTTCTTATTGTAGAAGAATCAGACATGGTCATTGGTTTCAAGGCCTCCTAATCATAAACTCATTCAATCAAAGTGGATTTATAAAATCAAGTTAGGTATAGGAGGTGACAGCAAACCTAGGTATAAGGCTAGACTGGTAGCCAAGGGCTACACTTAAAAGGAGAGAGTTGACTTTCATGAGATTTTCTCTCCGGTGGTGAGGTATTCATCCATTCGATTAATCTTATCTATTGTTGTTTACTTTGATATGTTTGTGGAATAGATAGACGTCACCATAGCTTTCCTTCATGGAGAAATAGAGGAAGTGATCTACATGGCTCAACCTAAGGGCTGTGAGGTGAAAGGAAAGGAAGACATGGTTTGTCATCTTCACAATTCCATCTGTGGACTGAAGCAATCGCCGAGACAGTGGTATATCAGGTTTGACACCTTTATTCTGAAGCAGGGGTTTCATAGGAGCTATGAAGCACAGATACTTCATGTGAGGCAAATAATCCATATTAGACACGTATTGGATATCGATACTTCCAGATACGTATCTGACACATGATTTGACATATCTATTTCTACTCATACTTTTTTTTAAAGAAAAAAAGACAAGCAACTCATCTAATCTTTCTCAATCTAAAACTAGGTAACCTATTTAAAAATCTCACTACTCGAATCCAAAGCTAAAAGGAAAAAAATATATAAAAAAACCAAACCCTAGAATCATCTAATCTTCATTTTCACATTTGAGTCCCCACAAAGTCCACCAAAATATAAACCATTTGGATGTCTTCAACAATTCAATGAAGAAATTCTTCGTTTATCTTCATATTTGTCCCTCTAATCTTCTTCTTTTTTGTAATATGAGTCACTTTTCTATTGCATTTTAATAACTATTGTACTTCAACATCTTAGATGTTTCTTTTTTTGTATTGTATTTCAATGTTTGTATTCTATTTTATGCTATTGTTATTAACTTGTATGCTAAATTTATCTATATACTAGATTTTTTTTTTTAAAAAAATGTATCTTCAACGTATTAGTATCCTCATTTTTTAGAAATATATATATTAAAAAATATATAAAAAATGACATATCCTTAGGCGTATCCATATCTTAGTTTTTTAGAAATTGACGAATCGTCGTATCCGATCGTATCCATATCATGTAATCGTATCTATGTCTGTGCTTCATAGTATAGGAGCTCATATGATGCCTCCATGTACTGGAAACTATCTTAGAAAGGTACATACATTTATCTACTTCTATATGTAAATGATATGATCCTGGTGTCTAAGGATTATTCTGAAATTTATGATCACAAGAAACGGTTGAGTAGTGAATTTGAGATGAAAGATTTAGGTGAACTGAAAAGGATCTTAGGCATGGATGTGAAAAGAAATAGGAAGAAAGGTTTGTTAACCATTTCGCAGGAGAGTTATGTGCATAAACTACTTGAGAAGTATAATATGTCTAGTTGTAAGGCAGTTTCGACACCCTTAGCATCTCATTTTAGGCTTTCTTCATCTCAGTGTCCTGTTACTGAACAAGAAAGGTTAGAGATGTCTAATATTCCCTATTATAATGTTGTTGGAAATATTATGTATTTGATGATTTGTACTAGGCCTGACTTGGGATATGCTATAAGTATAATAAGTAGGTTTATGTTAAATCCTGGGAAGGAGCATTGGAATGCAGTTAAATGGGTGCTTCGATATTTGAAAGGTAGTGCTAGTGTATCATTGTGTTTTAGTAGGGATTGTGATAAATCAACACTGTTAGAAGGCTTCACAGATGCAGATTACGTTGCAGACCTTGACAAAAGAAGGTCGCTATCAGGCCACATTTTTTGTTTGTTTGGTAATGTGGTCAGTTGGAAGGTTGTTCTACAGTAAATGTTGTTTTGTCTACTATTGAGTCAGAGTATATTTCAGTGGGTGAAGTTGTGAAAGAGGCAATATGGTTGAAAATGATAGTTGGTGATTTGTTATCGCAGGAGTTTATTCCTATCGTCTGTTGTGATAGCCAAAGTGCTATTCATCTTGCGAAGAATCCATCTCATCACACGGTCGAAGCATATCGATATCAAATTTCATTTTGTCAAAGAAGTTGTGGCCCAGAAGGATGTTGAATTGGTTAAGGTTCACACAGTTGAGAATTTGTCAGATATGTTAAGCAAGGTTCTTCCTGCCCATAGGTTTAAATATCTATTAGATGGGCTGAATATCAAATCTGGATGATAGGGAGATTGGAGAATCAACTTGGCACTTAAATATTCTTGTTATGAGGGAGATTTGTAGAAAATAACAAAGTAGTTAAGTGAGCTTTATTGGGTTTTTGGTGAAATTAAAGGCCCAATTGAATTCTGGTAATTATGGGCAAATGGTTTTTTTTTGTAATTAAACCCATTTTCCTCTTAGGGCTGAAAAATCGTGACCTTGAGGGGAAAAACATAGTGGCAACCGTTTGAGGAAAACAGAGAGGGATGCAGCCGGTTTTTTAGAGGAATACACACAGCAGTAGCCGCTCGATTTTATAGGGAAGACTCACAGCAGACCAGTCGGCGACAGGTGCTGTCTGGCGTGGGTTTTCACCATCCACATGTGGGTGTTCGATGGCTGTTTTGCGTGGGTGCTCGTCGGTCAGTGAGCACTGGTAGTTTTCGACCGGACGTCCGTCAGCATTCGAACGTGGGTGTCCGCGCAGGTGTGCGGTTCGGTCTAGGCAGGCGTTTTGCTTTCGGTGGGTGTCCGTCGGCGTTCGAGAGTGGGTGTCCGCGCAGATGTGTGGTTCGGTCTGGGCAGGCATTTTGCTTCCGGTGGGTTTCGTTCGACGTGGGTTCACTGGTTGTCAGCAACAAAGAGAGATGCGCGGGTCTAGGCGTGGTTCGCCGATCAGAGGCGGGTTGGTGCACTTGATTTGGGATGTTTTTCCAGCGGGTTGTTCTCGGTTTCAGAGACGATGTCTTGTGCGATCTCTCGGTATCCGTGGTATCAAATTACAAATTGGTGATTATTATTGATTATCTGTAATTGTAAATTCCTCATTGCTCATAATAAAATTGATTCAAGCCGGTTCTCAAAGTGGATGTAGACCAAACTGGTCGATCCACTATATGTCTTGGTATTCGTTCTTTATTGCTTTCGTTTTATTCTGCTGATTGTTTGCGTTTTGTTTGGCCATCTAAGTTAGGTTTAAAACTCTCACAAATATAATAAACTTTATAAAAAAAAAAGAGCACTTGGATGTGACCAAGCTAACAAAGTTGCAATGTATTTAAAAATAGACAAATAGATAACAATTTGAGAGAAAGCTTAGTGACTCATTTTAGAAAAAAAAATGTTGAGAATTAAAATATTAAATAACTTATTGAAGTGAATTTAATAACTAATTCATAATATATGATTAACAAATTAATTGAAAGTTATATTTGAGCTATTTAATGAATACATATGCATTCACTTTGATCATGGAGAGATGATCTTTTCATATAATGGTGTGACCTAGTCGAAACCAACTCATTGACCCTTTCAATTAGGGGATACTTGAATCAACTAGATCATAACATTATTCTATTTGAACCTCATATTCTCCATCTTATAGTGAAAATTGTGTATCCTTACTCTAAAGTTGCACCATGAGACTCATCAAGAAAGATTCGTTAAATAATATTTCATATTTACATCTTATGGATCTAAATAATCTATGTATATTTCTCTTGATTGACATTAGTTTACTCTTATACTTTTTTATTATCATAATTTTTCTAAAAGTTTTTGTTAAAAAATAATGTTTTCATTAGCATGTAAGTTCTAAGTAGATACCAAAAATATAACAAGATGATGCACGTCTAAACCTAAAGTGAACATTACGATATACTATGTGGAATAATGATAAAGAATTTCACTATCAATTGGCACCAAACATATATATTTACTTTTTGTAATATATTATTTGAAATGTTGAAAGGTGTTTTTGGTCTTTTGGCAAGACACGTCTTTGAAAAAAATGGTATAAGAACATGGGAAATGAAAAGAAAGGGTGTGTTTGAGGGTTTGGTAAAGTCAAAGAGGGAGCGTCCGAAAACATTGACTTTGGATGGATTGCACCAAATACAATACAATAATACCTCCAACGAACCTCATTTCAATGATGTTTTAATTACGCGTCATTCCCAAACACTTTTTGGTTTCTCTGCTCCTATTTCAATTGACCAAAGAAAAAAAATACCCTTTTTAAAAAGAGATTATTTTTATTTAAACACTTTTGACAAAATTGGTTGATAGTACTCTTCAAAAGCTATTTTGAGTGGTTGTCAAATACTTCAGTTTTTTCTAAAATAACTTATTTTTTGAAATTAAATACTTTGAAAATGCATTCCAAGCACATCCTTAGTCTACTAATACCTTTTATTCATTTTAGTTTTTATACTTTCATATGTATTTGTTTTAGTCTTCTACTTTTAAAAAGTAATCATTTTGATTTCTATGTTCAAAAGGTTAGCATGAATTTTATATACAATGGAATATTTAATGTGAATGTATGACTACATTTTAAAAAAAGAAAACTAGTGAATGAATTGTCGTGTTAAAATTTTGATGGAAAGAAATAAGATAAAAATAAGAAGCAAGGGATCAAAGTGGCTACGCTTTTTTAAAATTATAGGGATCAAAATAAACATCTTGAGAGTATAAAGACTAAAATGAATAAATTTGAATGTATAAAAACTAAAGTATATATTTTAAGGGATCAAAATGAACGAAGTAGAAAGTAGATAAATTAAAATAATATTTAAATAAGAAATTTTTGTTTGGGGGAAAGATTATTATAAGATGTGCAAGTTGTATTAAATTACTTTTTAAAAAGAATCTTGCCACTTTTATGAGATATTAGGAAACTAGAAGACAATCTTGAATTAATGGTCTCACATTTTGGATATATATTCACTTTTACATCAACCTCTTGGCACAATATTTTGGAATTGTCTTATATTAGTTTGTCATATAAAGATGGACTTTTAAAGTTATTCAAGTTATCCATTAAGTCGATACTTAGACGACTTAAAATAAAGGGTTATGAATTCATATGATAGAACATGATAGGAAAGTAAAGTATTATATTTATTTTAAGAGTTCGAGTCTCATACATGTTGAAGATTTAAAATTACTTTCCTCATTAATCCTTTCGTGAGAAAATCTACTAAGTTTTTTTTGGTTTCATATAATAGAAGGAGATAACTCCACTATTCAATAATTGTCTCACATCTCTATGTCTCAAGCGTATATGTCTTTGATTTCTTGTCATTATACATGTTTTAGATACTTCGTATAGCCATTGTGAGTTTACAATGCAAACGCTCCCCTCCCCCGATAATGACACATCTCTTAGAAGGCTTCTTAAACACTTAACCTTTTACATTGTTAGCTTAAGAGTTATGAACTCAGATTTAAAGATAGATCGTGCTACGAATGTGTGCTTTGCTGATTTCCATGAAATAGCTCATCCACCTAAAATGAATGCATACTTGCTAGCAGAATTCACCTTATGGTTATTCGTTACCCAATTTGCATTACAATAATCTTGTAATACTACAAGAAATTTGTTAAAGTGCAAAAATTGATCCATTGTACTCATAAAATACCTTAATAAATGATGAGGAGCAGTCTAATGATCTTTATCAAGATTATGTGTGTATCTAGTACTCAATCTACTCACATCATACGCAATATCATGTGTAATATAATTCATAAAACACATAACACTACCTATAATTTTGGCATATTTATTAGATTGAGAAACACAACATCTTTATTTTTCTTAAGACTTGTGCTAGAATCATAAGGTGTTCTTACAAGAAGATCATCAAAATAATCAAATCTTTTTATCATCTTTTCAATGTAGTGTGATATATTGGCATGACAAGAACCCCTTTTCATTTTTCCCTAATTTTTTCACCAAGCTACTTCAACCTCACTTAAATCTTTTATTTTAAAATATGACTAAAAGAATAATTTGGTATTATTAATCACATCTATGTTTGTACTTAAATTAAGCATATCATCAATATACAAACATATAATCACGACAATCACAATATTAAAGGGAATTTACTTTAAAACCGTTGTTTCTAAACAATATTAAATTTCTCATACTATTTTTTGAGAGCTTATTTAAGATCACCAATAGATTTTTTCAACGTGCATATTTTATTCTTTTGACTAGTAACTACAGAGCCTTCAGGTTATATCATATATATCTCATTCCCTAAAACACCATTATTGTCATATTTACATTCATCTGGTGTATTATTAGGCAACTAATAATTGCGAAAAGAGATCAAAGCTCTAATAGTAGCTATGACATAGAAGAATATTTATCAAAATAATCAATACTTGTTTTTTTTTTCTTTCATATAGCCTTAAACTACAAATCTAGCTTTCAATTTTTCGATTGAATCATCTATTCTAATTTTCTTTTCTTTTTTCTTTTTTTGAAAATTCATTTACACCTAATAAATTTATATCTTTAGAAGGACCTATTAAGTCATATATTTGATTCATAACTAAAGAATCTAGTTCACTCTTTAATTGAATTTATTTCTATAAATTAGAGCGTATGAGATCCAAAGTTTCTTGGGAAGATCCAAAGTTACATGCAAACAAATTGATCATCTACCTTATCTAAATTTTCAACTAGAAAAACAGTTAAAAACCATGTCTAAAATTTTTCTTAATCCTTTGCTTTTTCTTTCTTCTAAGATCTTCATACTCAGGCATACTATTAGAGGTAGATGAAAAAGGTACAAATTCCTGGTCACCAGGTGAAGTACCAATTGACTATGTAACTGCCTTAATCATGGAGAAAATATGACTGAAAAATTTGGCATCCCCATACTCACAAATTGAATTATCGTTTGAATACATACATCTATATGTTACACTATTATGATAAGTTTCTTGAATGTCGAATATGCTACTTTAATTAATTTTGATGCACATTCACTTGTTCTAGTCTACCACACCACATTAATAGAATCAACCATATAACTAGAAGGAGAAGTACTTTACTTCATTCATCGAAATAGAAATGGGAACAATATTTAGAATAAATAAACTATCAATTAAATATTCTTTACTAACAAAATCACCATTTTTTTTTAATGATAACCTTGTTAATCTCAAACACAATCCTAAACCCACCCTCTATCCAATAAACTTGCAAAGAGACCAAATTTATAAGCAACGATGGAACCTACAAAACATCACTTAAAAGATGTAGTTTTTCCATAAGTATGTTTTTCCTGCAATGCTTTGAATCTGTTGTTTGATGCTTCAAACGATCAAGGGTACGAGAATGTAAACCCTAGATATATTTGTCATGTTTATATAATTTATATTTATGACCTTAGGGTTTAGAAAAATGCACTATATAAACTCTCTAAATCTTAGAGGTGATATTCATTTTGTATTATGTAACATTTTCTCTAATAAAACCTCTCCCTCTCCCCCATAGATGTAGCTAACACATTGTTAGTGAACTACGTAAATCAGTGTGTTGATTCTCGACTATTTTATATTTTTTACATTTTCTATTTGTCCATTTCGTAATAGTTTTAAAAGAATCTTTCATTTTTCGAGTACATCAAAAGTGGGAGAGTTATATATGAACATACACTCATTGTCAATAGAATTCTAGAAGTCATGAAAAGATATTGGCTCGAGAAGAGAAGTATCTCGAAACTTTGATGTCAAACCATTCAATTGGAGAGACAATAACGATACACATGGAATTATTTTAGTATCACTCTAAATATTTTTTTACGAATAGAGCAAAATATTTTAGTATAAACATATTTTAACAACTTGTAACATTTCTAGTGTAGGCCAAAAACAAAAACTAATTCTTTTGACAAGTTATCCCCAACAATATATACTTGCTTCTAAATAAAACAATTATTTAAGAGCCACACCTACAAAATAAACTACAAGTTGATATGTGCTAATTAATTATATGTAAGATAACATGTAAGATAATAATAAGGATATCCAATCTCATGCCATCTTAATTAATAAGTGGTCATAGATATGGAGACAAGTCATATCAACTACATATTATATATGAAATTTCAAGAATCGTATTTTGACTCATTAATCGTCAATGATAATATTATTTTTCAAGAAGTGCTATATGATATGAGGAAATGAAAATTAATATATAAATAAGTCCATGGTGCCAATTGTATTAGCAAATGGTTATATAAATTCTATGGACTACCACATGTCATGTTGGTTGATTTACTTTTAATTATTTTCTGGTTTGAATTTTGCCTTCAACTAGAATTTTAAATGGATGGCAAGAAAATTGGAAATTTATCCTTCGATTTGGTAGACTCAATTGTTTGATTAAATTATCGTTAACAAATAGTTTATTTTCCCATTTTATAAGTGGTTTCTAAATTAGAGGGTTATATATATTAAAAGGAATTCTATTGAGATTTGAACTTATTAAAACCTTAATTAGATTAAATAAAGACATTACCATTTGGATAGGCATAGAGAAAAGATATCAAACACATGCACTACTTGGTTAAGTTTGGCATTGCTTTAGGTGTGTCAAAAACCCATTTGAAAAAAATAACGTTTTTTTTATTTGGTAAAACATATTTAACTAAGGAAATTATTTCAAATGGTAAAACTGTTGAAAATATTTATAAGATATAACAAATTTTTCGAATTATCAAGGATAGACGTTAATAGATATTGATAGACTTCTATTAATGTCTGTCAAGTGTCTATCAGTGTCTATCATTTATAGTTTTAAAATTTTGCCATACTTTGTAAATATTTTAGTTTATTTTTCTATATTTAAAAACAACTCTTTAATTAATCATTTTGACTTTAAAAACGACATCTTCGAGCCTTTAGATTCTCCAGGTAAAATTTTTAATTAATATTTAGTTTTTAATTTTATATTTTAAAAAGAAGATTTATTTTATGTATTTATCTATTTTCATCTAACCAATCTATTTTATATTTTTAATGAGATAATTGCATCATTTTAAAGTTATTTTCCTTATATTTAAAAATTAATCGATAACAAATATAATTTGTCATACTAAATAATTATATAAAATTTTAAATTACAAAAAAAAAATTAAATAAAAGTTGATTATATATCTGTTTTAGATATTATATCTAAAATAAAATACTTTTGTATTTATTTACCAAACTCTCTAATCTAAGCTTTACCAAATACTATTTTACTTCTTTTCATAGCTATTTTTTCTGAAACACAACTGTCAACAATTATTTTAAAAGTTACAGTAATCTCAAATTCAGTCATCTTATTTTATTACCTATTTTGAAACCATGTTTTTAAAAAGTCAAGTAAAATTTTAAAAACTAAAAAGTCGATTTTGAAAAGTTAATTTTGTTATTGAAATTTTACTTAGGGTTCAAATGTGTGTTAAAAAAAGAAAAAGTAGGAAACTGATAAAAGAAAACAAAAATTAACCCCAAATAAATAATAAAATAAATAATTTTAAAAAACATAAAATAAATAATAAATAGCCTACCACTCGAGTGGAAATCAACCCCAAAAAAGAATGTGTTATCTTTTTGGTTGGAAAGATTTTGATGTTAAAAAAGAAATTAGAAAATTATTAAATTTTTTCATGAAAATAATTATTTTGTTTCAATTCAAGTGAAGAAATTAAAATAAGAGTAAATTTTAGTAACTTGAACTATATATGATTATTCTCATTTAATTCTTGAGACATGTGGTTAATTTAATTCCCGTAGTAAAATTTAAATCTACATTGAATGAATATAGTTTGATTAATTATTTAGAAAGCAAAAATATTATTTTTCTAATCTTACAACGTGTGAATGAAGATTTAAATATTCAAATATCAGATGAGGAACGATATTAATCAATTGAGTTAAGTTTATATACGTTAAAAAAATGTTACTTATTGATGTAAAGACGAAGAAACAAATTCGATTTATTATCATTATTTTTTAATATGAAAATATTAGATAAGAAAAGCTATCTGCACATAATAAGAATCAAATCGAAATGAAACACAAATTATAAATATACAAATAATAATTTAATTAAGTTAAAGATTCTAGGGAATTCAAGTTTTAAGATATTTTTCAATTTCACTTTTACTCTGTTAAAAATTTAAATTTGATCTTTAAATCTATGAACTATTTCCATTAGACCATTTCATTTTCTAACAAAAAGTTTTTGAGTAATCAAATTATTATTTTATAAGTCTAGCACTTAAGACATTTGGTTATGCATCAATGTGAGCATGAAGAAATAAGACAATTACTAGACTTCAAAAGGTTATAGCTTGATTCCCTAGCTTCCTAATAGTGGAACTGTCTGGTTTTTTGAAAAAAAAAAAATGATTTTGCTGATAGGTGAGTTGAGATTCTAACTGAGTCCACATGTTTTGTTTAAAAATCCCTTATAGTTTCTAAATTTTTATGAAAATAACATTGTGATCTGTTAACTTAAGTTTATAACAATTTAATTCTATCTAAACTTTAATAAATATCAGTTTAATTTTTATGATTTACAATTTGTAACAATTTAATCTCTAATGTGAAAAGTACTATTAAGATTCAATAAAAATTCTTATACATAATAAAAAAAATGGCAATGAAGTTTAATGAGATTTTTATGATAATATATTAAATTGTTATAAATTACAAATTAAAATTCAAGAATTAACTTATTACAATTTTAAAAGTAAAATGATTAAGGATGTGTTTAGGTTAGTTTTTCAAGTGTTTAATTTTGAAAATAAGTCATTTTGGGAAAATTTATACAATTTGGTAACTACTCAAAATAACTTTTTAAAGGGGAGTTTGGTGTGTGATAAAAACAGAGAGTTGGGTTGAGTTGGTAATTATTATCTGGAGAGTTAAATTGTCTGTGTTTGTTGTGTAGAGTTGAGTTGAGTTGGTAATTATTGTTTGTATTTGGTCTACTGAATTTCTGAAAGTCTGTGTTTGGATACAGAGTTGAGTTGGGGTATCTGATGCAGTTTTTATAAATGATATTGGCTCCTTTTTTTTTTCTTTTTTTCTTTTTTACTTTGCCGTTGTTGATTAATTTTCAACTATACACCTATTTTCTAACTCTTTTATGACATACATTGGAAAATCTCAATTTTTTCTCAATTTGTAAGACATAATAGATTCTTTTCAATGTATTCTTTTCAAAAACTGTAAAAATTCTAATTCTCTTCAATCTATAAAACATACCACCAAAATACATGTCAAATTATTGCTCAATTACTTATGAAATGGTATATTGTATGTATGTATATTGAATCTTGCTAACTTAACATTATTATTTAACATATTGTACACAAACGTTGAATAACTGGATAACTTAACAGTTTATATTTATATAATATGGATCGTATATATGGAACTGAAATAACACATAGAATAATTATCATTCATTTCATAATGATGGTGAGAATGTGATGGTATAGTACAATTACATTGTTCTGAACATCAAAAAAATTATATCAAATGACTGAACATGTCGCTGTTCCAAAAAGCAAATTCACAAAATATATGTTTTCGGATTGAAATATTATGTGATCGTTCTAGTGGGTCCGAGCAAGTAGGCGTGTGCAATACTGTAGCCGTTTCTCTTCCGGTACAACGAGGAATAGGTCCGTCACTTTAATTCTTATTAAAAGCAATTTCAAGACTTGTTAAAGAGTAAATTCAAGACTTATTAAAGAGCAATTTTAAGATCTTTGTCATTTTATTCCTATGTTTTTTATATAGAAAAAGTATTAATTTTTGTTACTATGCTTATTTCTATGATTATATGTTATTTGTTGTGGAATTTATGCCATATTAGAAAATATTATACATAACTTTCCTCAAAATTGGTCTCCATTCATTCATATTTTTTTTTTATATTTATAGTTATTTTAATGAACATTAATGTATTTACAACTATTCTTTATATAAATAAAAATATTTTTTTTATTCTATATAGATTTGAAGTGTACTTTTTAATTTCACAAAAGATTGTCAGATAAAATAAAATGAATATGGAATGCATCAAATTAAAATTATAAATAGAATTCTAAATTGAAATTTAAAGACTGAAAATTAAAACAAACCTCAAAATATTTACAACAAATCAAAATCCACAACTAAACAATCCTCAACAAGTTTAACATACAAATGAAAAATACAAAACCATATAATACATTACAACTAAATAGTCCCCAACAAGTTCAACAAGCAATAGACTATAATGAAGATCATTGCAAACGTAAAACTTATGAACCTCAAACTAATTACATAAGGTATGTTTGATTAGTTTGGGCCTTACATGGAAGAAAAAGAAGTATAGTTAGACCATATGGTATATCAATACGATTGAAGTAGAAATAAAATATTAATAGATCATACCTTTGATTATGTTTGGAGTGAATGAAGGTCCAGTCTACAACTAGGGGTACAAAAGAATCGATCAGGGCCTAACAAAAACATAAAAATGTTAGTGACAACTCTTACTTTGACAATAAGGAAAGAAGGAAACATACCTTATATGGATGACATAAGTTGAAGTTAGATGTGGAAAAAGGAAACAAAATATATTGCAATAGCCAAACAGCACATATGAAAATGTAAAACATTTTAGTAAAAGTTGAAATAAAAAGGTTAGAGTAGGGACGTACCAACATAGTTTACTAGAGGAGGCTGTGGAGAAGTCTCATATGAGGAGAGATTCAGGTATAAGTAGAGGATACAATAAGGATGGCTGATGAGAAAAGTTAGGTACATTACACCCATAATAAAGAGAGTCAACTTAGAAATAAATAACTTCAATAATGGTCACATCAGTATTAATTCGATGGTTGAGCTGAAAATGAACATAAATACAACATAATATCTCATAGAAGAATGGACATGATAATCAAGATTAGAAGGCCTCAGGATTTGATATAGCTATTTCATTGGAACAAATCCAACTTCAAGTAAAGAAAATAAATAGTTTCAACACTTGTAAAATGAAGTTAAATTTAAATGTACGATAATTGAATTTAGTTGAATATTGAAAATAATTTCAATGGAACAAAGAAAAAAAATCCATTCATCAGATGTAGAACACAAAGCTAATTGAATTTGTATGGAGGAAGAAATTACAAAGCAGTCCACAAAACATAAGAAAAAATATAGATGCATTCCTTTTGTAGTCTAAATATTGAAATGAAATAAAATTAAATCAGGAATCATACTAAAATATGAGACTACAGATTTTTGGAACAAATCATGATCGGCCTTCAAGGGAAAAAAAGATAGAAAATAGATCTACTATTGGGGTGGATTGAACCTCCACCAAGCTCTAATAATATGGTCAGTATTATCCCCTACAAAGAATTCACTTGCCGTCCAATTTTGTTGAAAAAGCATAAGAAAAAGGATAAGCTAAGGACATATGGTTTATTATTAAAGCGGCAAGAGGAAATTTGGAAGAAAAAAGTATGGAAGACAGTCAATAAATAGAACAAATATTAGTAGGGGAAGGAAGAATAGAGACGAATATAAACCATTCGAGCCAGTGGAAACAAATTGTAAGAGACCATGAACAATTTATAAGAGTAAACCCTAGTTAGTCACAAACATGCAAGCCAAAAAGATGCCCAAAATGGAACAAAAGCTAAATTAGAATAGTCCAGAATTGGACGAAGTATAGAGGCAACAATAATCGGAAAATCAAACATACAAAGAAGAATAAAACATGAGGAAATCAAGACGACGTACAAATCTTTAGCAAGAAACCAAATATTTGAAAAAAATGTAAATCTAAATAGAAAAAAAAAATATATCTACTATAAAATCGTTCATATATACTAAAAACAATAGTTCGATCTACCAAAAAATGATTAGATCTACTAAGAAATCATTCGTATCTACCTGATCTAAAAAAAGTAGACATACAAAGAAACCAAAGAAGAGAAACACATCGTTTGAACAAGAAAATTTGAATATGGAATGAAGTATGAGAGGAATACAAACTATTCGAATCATAGGGAGAAAGAGACGAGATGAAGAAGACAAACCAAACATCGAAAGAAGAGAGAAGATGAAAAAAGAGAGAGAGATGAATAATGAAAAATCGTGACGGGAAGATAGAGAAAGGGGGGAGTGTAATTAAAATGTCTGGAAATGGAGTGTGAAAGGAGAAGAGAAAAGGGTAAGCAAAACGGTGGGTTAACCCATCGTTTTCTTTTAAGCGGTCATCAAACACGGGGTGGGTTTTTTAAGCCCACCCAACCCAGCTTCATGGAGGCTATCAAACAACTCCTAAACAATTTCAAAAAGTTCATGTTAAATAGTTTTCATCAAAAGTGATTAAATAAAAATATTTTTTTTTAAAAAAAAACACTTTTTCTCTAGTCAATGCAAGTGGGCATTAAACCATCACACGTAACTCTTAAAAAAATCATTACACATAAAAGTTTATGAACTAAATAATTACTTCCATGAAAGTTTATGACTAAGAATCTTTTTGAGGTGAATATCAATGAAATAAGATTAGGGTTGACAACGGGGCTAGGGTGGGGCGTGGAGGGGTTCCCCATCCCTGTCCCTGGGCAGGGATTCCTCGTAGGGGAAACGGGTCCCCATGGAGACCCATTCTCCATTTCACTTTTGTTTCTCCATGGAGAACTTTTTTTTTTAAAAAAAAAATTCCTAAAATTCACATTAGTTTGGGCTTGAACACTTTAATTGGTCTTAGATTAGGCTAAATGAAAAACTAAGCTAAATGTAAAAAGTTAAAATATCTAATATATATGTGTATATAGAAAAATATATTAAAAAACTAATCGGGGCAGGGATGGGCAGGGATACACTCCCCATCCCTGCCTCGTCCCAGATTCGGGGACCCTAAAGAGGTCCCCAGTTTGCCAACCCTAAATAAGATGCAAATAGGTGTAATAAAACATCTTTAAGATCCACCTATTTTATAAACATCTTTAAGGGTATTTGGCCCATCGACTTTATAAATCGATATTAAATAACTAACTCTGGTAACAATTTGATTCTTTGTTTTTTGTTTTTGAAAATTAAGCCTATAAACACTACTTCAACCTCTAAATTTCTTCATTTATAATTTATTTTTTTTATCAATGGTTTAAAAAATCAAGCCAAAAACTAAAAACAAAAAAGAAACTTTTAAAAACCTGTGTTTTGTTTTTGAAATTTAGTTAAGAATTCAATCATTGTATATAAAAAAATATGTAAATCATTGAAAGAAATGGATAAAAAATAGATTTTTAATTTTCAAAAACAGAAAATAAAAAAAAATATATTGAGTAAAAAGTTCAATTTCCCTCTTATTTTTTTTTTAAATTAATATATGAAATCTTCTTATTTCATACTCGTTTAACAACTTTCTACAAAATCCAACCCCAACATTTTCCCCATGAAGCCTTCAGCAAAATCTCTTTTAAACCCAAAAAAAGCCTTCAACTTTGCACGGTTGATTTAAACCAAGAGAAACCCAATGGTCAGGATTGAGCTTCAGGAACAAGGCACATTTCATCCATGGCGCTGCCGTCAGCATTTTGTAGGCATGATATGATATTTTTCAACCATTTGTTTTAGTCAGAGAAAAATTGGTGTAGCACCAAACCAATCCATCCAAAAAAACCCCCCACAACTAAAATACCCCAAGAAATTTCTCCAGTGTCGAGAATTTTCCCTTTCAGTTTCATATATTAAGGTGAGTTCTTCTACTTTTCTCCCACTTTGGAATTCCAGAAGATTGCTCCTCTTTACCAAGAAACTCCCCCTTTTCTGCGTCTTCTGAATTTTAGTTTTGGGTTTCTTTTTTCTGATTTTATTGGTTGATTTCTTCTTATATTTTCCTTACTTTGTTTGTGTCTTTCTATCGAGGGTTTACATTTCTCTTTTCGTTTCTGGGTGTTCCTTTTAAATCTTCTGTTTGTCAAAAGGGGTGAGATATTGAAAACCCAGAAGGGGAATTTCATTTTGGCTTCTGGGTTCTCTCGATTGAGGCTTTTTACTTCTTTTCAGGTTGATTTTGAGTGGTTTCAAGTGCTTTGTGGCAGAGCCCTTTTTCAGGTAGATTTTCTGATTATTGGGATTGTTCGTTTGTGTGTTTGAAATTTTCTTCATCTTCTTCCTCTACTTTGTTTGGGGTTATTGTATTCTCTTGTTCCTTCATGATGATCTTGTTTCGTTTACCATTCTGATTAGTGATTACTGCATAAACTGATAGGCTAAAATTGAGAAATAATCTTGTTTTTTTAAAATCTAAATTAATTCTCTAAGTTAATTCTTATCAATTGGCTTTATTCCTTGGGATATTCTTTCTTTCTCTCTCTCTTTGGAACTTCTTTCCTCTTTCTATTTTGAAATCCATTACCAAATAGCTCTGATTCCTTTGCTGTTTTTAGCCCTTCCCTTTTCTCTATAAAATTTCTTAATAAGCTTCATTAGATGGAGATTTACTTAGCCACATGTTTACCATGCTCTGAGTCATATTTGATAATTATGACAGGCATTAGAATGGTGACTTTGTTGTGTGAATTGGATTTTCAGATTTCTAAAATTAACGCTTAGAAGAAATTTTTCCAAGTTTGGAATAATTTTACTTCAATTTGACCTTTGTTTCTCTGTGTTTTGACATTGCTTCAAAGGAAAGATAGAGTCCCAGCTTTAATCTGCTCTATTAAATATGGCTTTGATTCTGTATACTTGGTTGACTTATATATGATCCTCTCTTTTAGGCTGCAAATTCTCCAGGAATTGATTGAGAATTTGATTTGAATGGTTGATAGTTTATTTGGATTTTTTTGTTTGTTGCTGTGATTTATGGTTAAATGTTTTGCGTTTTCAGAGCTTCTAACAAAGGTGCAAAACCTATGGTGTAAAATTGGTCTTCCTGCAAAAGTAGTGTTGGGACTAAGAAAACGATGTCGTTAGTCAGGCCATCTGATCCATCTCCGTTGTCATATGGAAGTCGCAAGCTTTACTCATTGAAAGGAAGTAATAATGCTCCTGACTTGTCCACACAAAGATTTCGCTCTGGAAAACATAGAACGATGCATATGAATGATACATATTGCAGTGAGAGCTATGAGAAGTATTTCCTCGACTTCCCGATAGAAGAGCTTTCGATATCTGGCATTTCTACCAATTCTTGTCACCTCAACGCTTGGGCTGATTCATTATCCCCCTTGTGTGATTCATTTACACCTTTTGATGCTTGTCAATCAAATTCAGACTCAGGTTGCCTCGAGAGTACGAGTCCAGACCAGCTTGATTTTGAGGATGATCAAGTGAGACTGAAGTTGCAAGAATTGGAGAGAGATCTGCTGGGTGACCCTGATGTAGCAGATTACGATGTTGAGATGCTTGCAAACGGCCAGAGCATGGAAATTGATAGTGAATGGGCAAATTCGATTCAAGATGCACTACTTCAGGACTCGCCAAAGGAATCTTCGTCAACAGATTCTAATTTCAGTGCCATCAGCAGCAATAAGGATGCATCTCAGATATCTTCACAGAATCCTAGACAAATGCTATTAGAATGTGCTTTTGCTATCTCAGAAGAGAACTTCCAAGAAGCAGCAGCCATGATAGAACAGCTCCGAGGTATGGTCTCGGTTCAGGGAGATCCCTCACAGAGGATTGCTGCGTATATGGTGGAAGGTCTTGCTGCTCGGTTGTTGGAGTCAGGAAAATGTCTTTATAAAGCTTTGAGATGCAAAGAACCCCCTTCCTCCGACCGCCTCGCAGCTATGCAGATCCTTTTTGAGGTCTGCCCCTGTTTCAAATTTGGTTTTATGGCAGCAAATTGTGCCATTATTGAGGCAGCGAAAGATGAGAAGAAAATTCACATAATCGATTTTGATGTAAGCCAAGGAACTCAGTACATAAAATTGATTCAGATGCTAGCAGCTCAGCCAGGTAAGCCACCACACTTGAGGTTAACAGGGGTTGATGACCCCGAATCAGTACAGCGCCCCGTTGGAGGTCTTAAGCACATTGGGCAAAGGCTCGAGCAATTGGCAAAAGCACTGCAGGTTCCATTTGAATTTCGAGCGATTGCCTCAAATGCTTCTGATATTACTCCCTCGATGCTCGCCTCCCGGCCTGGAGAAGCACTCATAGTGAACTTTGCTTTTCTGCTTCACCACATGCCAGATGAAAGCGTTTCAACCGTAAATCTACGAGACAGGCTTCTTCAAATGGTTAAGAGCTTGAACCCAAAACTAGTAACAGTCGTCGAACAGGACATGAACTCAAATACCACCCCATTCTTTACAAGGTTTGTCGAAGCCTATGACTACTATGCAGCTGTTTACGATTCTCTCGATGCAACACTCCCAAGAGATAGTCAAGACAGAATAAATGTAGAAAGGCAATGCTTAGCAAAGGACATTGTCAACATTGTAGCTTGTGAAGGTGAGGAAAGAGTAGAGAGATATGAAGTCGCCGGAAAATGGTGGGCAAGAATGACGATGGCAGGCTTCACTTCTTGTTCGATGAGCCAAAATGTGACCGACCCGATTCGCAAACTTATTGAGGAGTATTGTGACAGATTCAAGATGTATGAGGAAATGGGCACACTTCATTTTGGATGGGAAAAGAAAAGCTTGGTTGTTACTTCAGCATGGAGGTAAAGAAATTGTATCATTCTCAGCTCCAACAACTTACAGTGTATGGCATATGTTGTTGTATCTGTTTAGCTTCAATACTTGTGTGTGTGAAAAGAAAATAGTTCTATGTTTGATTCTAATTATCTAACATTAGTTACAGCTTACTTGCTCTACTGGTTTTTTATTTTTCCATGGATTATCCTTTCTTTTCTGTGACCTTTTTTTATAGGAAAAGGATAAACTTTTTTTCTATGTAATATACATCCCATTCTATTTGATAACCTGTCTTCATCTGAAAAATAGAGAATTGCCCTTGGAGTCATCAAATTATTAAATTTTAGTTCTCTTCATTTGAAAAATACTAAATTACCCTTGAAGTCATCAAAGTCCTATTTTCTAGTTGTGCTGTTCAAAACTGGGGGAAGTACCAATACCATTCAGATCTTATCTGACCTTGAAGATGAAGGAAATTACAGATCTCTTTATCAAAACCTAAACTAAATTGTCAAATGTCATTCTATGAATGGCTGCAGAAGGGGGTACTTCTGTAACTTCCTTTCTGATGAAGAATGTAATGGAAAAGTTTGTATATTCAACCCTAAACTAAATATAAAAGGAAAAGATTACTAGGACTAGCTAACAAATGGAACTTTTTCCCCCTCCTTTCTTTCTTAAACAAATAGAACAAGTGGAACTAAACATTGACTAATTGATAAGTAGATGGTAGATTGAAGTTTTAAATATTGATGACGACGTAAATGTAAATGTAGATAGAAATGTCTTGATGGATGTTTTTGAAATAAAAAAATTCACAAAATGTTGAAATTAACAAAAATGAATAAAAAAGGCATTTCACAATTTAGCTTAAATTTTTTCTCATTAATATTATCGATTTTTTTGTTATATTTTATCATTTTGTCTATAATTTAATGTCAACGCATCCTTTATGCCAAAATTAATTACGTGGATGAGGGTTTTTTTTTTTTTTTTTTTTGGAATTCAGTGTAAGGGTAAGGATTCAAATCAGACTTTTTGATCGAATATATATTATATTCTGACTAGTTGAGTTACGTTCAGGTTAGTAATTTTGTACTATAGGTTTTATCTATATCCTTAATCTTTTACAAAATAAAAATTCAAACTTTTACAAAATAAAAATTCAAATAAGGAGGAAATAATTAAAATTATAGCCTGGTTGGATTGACTTTTTAAGTGTTTATAAACACTTTTTTTTACCATTTCAAACACTTATTTAAACATCTCAAAAGTCAATCCAAACACGCACTTAGTGGTAATGGTACTGAAAAAATTCTACGTTATAAAACACTTTTGGTTCTAATAATTTAGTCCTGACCTTTCATTGATAGCGATTTAGTCTTTGTAATTTCAAATTTGTAATAATGTAGTCTATAAACTTTAACAAGTAAAGATTTGGATTCTACACTTCACAATTTTTAATGATTTAGTCCTTATTATAAATTTTTTATTAAAAATATTGTCAACTTTATTATGTAACGACTTAGTCTTTATAGTTTATAAATAAATTTAATTTTCGATCAGTTTATCAATCTACACATATAAGAAATTTCAAAAAATCAAACCGATATTCATTAGGATAGAACCTAAATGGTTATAAATTGTAAAGTATAGTGACTAAATCATTAATTATTAAAATTTAGATACAATTGAATTATTATAAATTCGAAATTACAAATATTAAATCATCACCAACTAAAATTAAGGAACTAAATTATTAGGTTCATGGAGGACCAAACATATTTTTTTAACCAAAATTCTATTATCGGTACATTTTGATAACATACCATCAACCCTTTTGACATAATCTTTCCAAATATAATCAAATTAATAGTTTCTCCGGCAAATTTTCTTCTAAAAATTCAACCTTAATTTATGTTGACCCAATATTATTTTAATTAATTAAAAATATTTTGCATTTTATTTACTTTAATAGTTCATAGTTTTTTAAGGTTAAATTATTTCTCTAGTCTTTGTGCATTGGCTTTAATTCTAGCTCTGCTTTAACTTAAGTTTAAAGCATAGGAAAAGTAAAGCTTTTTATTATTTTTTTAAAAAAAATTTGTGTTGGTTCAGTTTGGTCTTCGGCATCAATTTTTTATTTTTCTTAAACCCCAATATGTTGGTTCTAATATATATATATATATATATATATATAAAATTTTACTTGGCTTTAAATTTGACTAAAATAAATATAAAAGAGGAGATTAAGTTTAATCAATCTCTAGAAGGGTTGAATTAGTTAATTAATTGAGAGCTCTTACCAAGGCTTTAATTTAATTAGAACTTAAAAACAATAATTATTAATGGAGGATGAGTAAGTTCTAATAAAAGAAAACTATGATGGTTCAAACTATTAAAATATAAACACTTAGGTTTAGCTGAGGTAGAACAAGTCAAAATAAGAAGGGAAAAAAAGATCAAACAATGGATATAATAAAAACTAAATAGAAACTTCAACAAGTTAGATAGATCTTTACCAAAAACACAGCTTAGAATGGACAAAATAACACATTTTAGACTTCTCTTTATAGACTTGGAAAAAGAGTTCCTTCTTCTAGACTTTTTCAAAACCCCAATTCCTAATCAATTTGTTACATTAAAACAAGTTTTAGATAACATAAAATCATTTCGAGTATAGTTTAGTGAATAAAAATATGAATTATCATCTTAAAGATTGATGGTTTGATCTCTCATTAGACTATATACAAAGAAAAAATTGAGTTAAATTGCTTCAATCTATTGAATACCCTCCTTCGTTATTAAAAATGTGAAAGTTGATTAACACTAATTAAATCATAACATTATTTGTGGCCAAATAAGTGTCAAACATAAGCTTTGTAGAAGAGGGGTAAATAGTGGATCTTTTTTTTTTTTATATGTTAATTTATTCTTTAGTTTAGGTTATTTGTTTATCTCAATTCCAATTTCTTTTGCATTACAACTAAAGAACTAGTAAAGAGAGGAGAAACAAGTTTCTAATGTACACCAAATCAAGCTAAAACACCCACTATCAATAAAGGCAAACATATTTAAAAAAAAACAAATTAAAAAGTAGAAAGCAAACACTTACTATTCTAAAAAAATCTCGGAGTATCTATAAGGACTTCTTGAATTATGTTAAGTACGTAAATAAGTACCCAAGGAGAAAGAATTAGAAGTATCTTAGTTTTTTTTTTTGTTGCGAAAAAACCTTCCACTGCAACTACATGATTGAGCAGAAAAAAAAATAAAATAAAAAGAAAACAACAATATTAGAAATACGTGAATTAAAATGAAAAAACTCCAAATCGGAGAAAAAAACTACGAATAAAAGAATTCATTATATGAAAAATTATTATAATGATACAGAAAACTCTTTCAGACCCAATTACAAGAGCATTCTCTCAAAGTATTATACTACTCACACAACTAAGCTAGTATACTAAGTTTAAAGTGATTCAAATTGGGATGATTAGAAACCAAAGACATGAGCTCTTTTTATAGTGTTCAGAGTCCATCACTTCCTTGAACTTTTTCAATACAAGACAAATGCACTTCTAATGTTTTGCCAAAAATCAACATTTCTTTAGGCTCCAAAGATTTCTCGAGAATTTTATTAGATAAGAATATACTCATAAAAATATCTAGGATATTATGGATCTAAGAAAAACCTTAGAATAATCCAAATCATAGGGACCAAACTGTAGACTATTTAGGAGGATTTTATCAAATCATATGGACTAAACTCTAATTACGAACCATATATACTAAATTTTAACTTTCTCCAAATAATAAGGATGAGATAAATTTGCATTTTAACCTATAATTTATATTTCATATGTCAATAGTGTTGGAATATGTACCTCAAAGCCTTGCAACTGATGAGTTATTTAGGACCTGTCTGATAACGTTCTCTTTTCTTGTTCCTATTTTTCATCCCCTATTCCCTATTTCTTCTTTTTTTTAGAACAAGAAAAAGGAATATGTTTGATAATTATTCATGTTCCTTGTTTCTTAAAAAAAGAAACAAAAACAAAAACTTGTTTGATAACTATTTTTCATTTCTTTTTTTTTCTTTATCTTTTTTTTCTCTTATTTTTTTTTTAATAATATAATATAAAAAGAGAAGATATGTCATACATTAAAAAGATATTATCAAAGCTTATGTCATCTAATATAAGTAAGTCCCATTGAAAACTAAATATAATAACACATTGTATTCTATTCTTCATATCTTACCCAACTTTCATTGGCACTGTCATCTCTAACTCGAACAATTTATCTTAAATGATGTCTAGTCATGTCCAACTTAATTATATTATTATATAATTGCCGTAGTTGTAAGATATTAAAGTCAAGCTAAATGAATGTCTTAGTCGACAAAATTTATATATATGGTAAAAGTCTACTCAATTTCAGATATACTTAATATTAGAATTAAGATAATATATAAACATGCATATTACAAAATTTAATAATCAAAAGTTAAAATATATAGAAAAAATTAGTATACATATTGAAAGTTAAAGTAATATATAAATCTAAGCATTGGAGACTTTTAAATTTCAAATTAAAATAAAATATAAATACAGTAAAATGACTATTGTAAATGAAAAAATTAATAAAGAAAATAAATAAAATATAAAAGGAGGAAATACATATAAAAAAACAAAGAATAAATAAAAGTGCCTTGAGAGTTGAAATTTGAAATATAAAAAAAAATTAACATACAAATTGAAAATTAAAATAATATATAAATCTAAATATTCGAGAATTTTAAAATTCAAAATTAAAATAAAATATAAATATAGCAATGTTTTTTTTAAACATAAAATTAATAATAAAATATGAAAGATGGAAATAAATATAAAAGAAAAGAAAATGAAATAAAAGTGTCATCTTAGGACTTGACATACAACCAAGAGTTGGAAGGAAATTGTAGACATATAAAACTACCAATAAGTTAAGGATGCATTTTGTTAAATTAAAGAAACAATTTAATATAATGAAATAGGGAGAAACTACTTTTTGTAGTTTCTCAAATTTTTTCTACTTTTTAGGAACGTTCCTTAAATTTTAAAAACAAAAAACAAGAACAGTTATCAAACAAGTTCGTTTCTTGAAGAATGAGAAACAAAAACAAGAAACAAGAAATGAGAACGTTATCAAACGTACCCTTAGTTTAGTTATTTTATATGCAATATTAAATTATTCATTATTGTAATTCAAAATTATTAAAATATAATCTTGAACTGTATTTAGTTGACATATAGGTGGATCATGTCAAAGAAATAACCTAAAGTATCCATAGTATTGGATAAAGTTGAGTACTTTATCTTGGTAACATTATGAATACAAAACACTCTTTGTAATTATTACAAATGATTTGATCTAAATCATTCATGTGGAGACATGTGGGTGGGTATCCTATATAAATAATTTGTATAAGACTGGATTGCGAAATATTTAATCTCTCTTTATAAATCTATTAATTGAAGTGATTAATATTAATAGGATGATCGTATACCATCGATCTCAATTTTGAGTGTTTATTATGAACTTCTATCTACGAAGACTTGTCTTTTGATTTGTATGAGTGAGAATGACTCAAGTAGCCGATTCAATAAATCACCATTTTAGGGACTTGACTAAATAGGGAATTAGAAATGTAATTTCATAAGATGAAATTCAGTTCTTCCCTAGGTTTATTAAGCAATATTAGTTGAGATAGATTTACAACATATAAGCTAATTTAACCATTTGCTATACTAGATTAACATGCAATTTAATGTCACACATTGCAAATTAAACCATAGCTATTGATTATACAATATAAGTAGAAATATAATCATTGATTATTCATAAACTAAGAAGAAATTTTCAACAATATATGAATTCACAGCAAACTAGATCAAAATCTCAAAAGTGTGCAATTATGGGGAAATCTACTCAATGCCTAAGCTAGAAAACGTTACCTTTAGCCCATAATTGACATGATAGACATCAAGATAATTTTTAGATATATGAATAGACCCAAAAGATGAATAACATAGAGAGAAATTGTGTCTGAGTCGGTTAGAATTCCAAATGATATGACCTAGCGGCTAAAATAGGTATTTATAAAATCGCGACATGTAGGGTTTTATGTTCTAAAACTCATGGTTGTAAACAATGGAACTTATTCTGAAATTCAATAAAGGTGTTATTGAATAAATGTTTTGCTTAATAGAAATCCAATAAACCTGAAAGTCCCTTGACTATTGGATGAGTACTTGAACGTTATGTGGAGACAAAAATGTGGATCAGGTTCAAGTAAATAGTCAAAATGATCTATAGTATATAAATAAGATTGGATATCTTATTCTGGTAACACTATTGGATGCGACACACTCTGTAATTGTTACAAGGAGTTGTAAAGTGCTACAAACGAAGTGATCTTAATTCATTCATGTTGAACATGAGGAGTGGGGGTGTTCTTGTGCAAAAGGGTTTGTACAAGATTGGACCACGAAATGAGTCACTCTTACTTTATAACGTTGTTTACTGTTTAAGACTGACTATTTCAAAGCGATGACCTAGGTAACTTGACCTTAATCCTGAGCTAACTATGAACTCCTATTTGTTCTGGATTACCCTTAGATTTGCATAGGTGAGAGTTGGCTCGACAGCGCTGACTCAATAAGACTCTCATTTCAGGGGTAAGACCAGATAGATAGTTGGGGACATAGGGTGCAAGAAGGAATTCACTCTTACCTGTTTTTAGGGATAATAGAGAGGTTGTTCCCTTAAGTGCTAATTTTGGGGCTTGAACAAGGGATCCCGCCCTCTATTGGACTGAGAGGGACTTGGTTTTGTTGATTGGATCACAAAACAATTTTTCATTAGGGGATCAGTGGGGACTTAAGAAATAAGAGGTAATTTCGGGGGTAAAACAGAGATTTGACCCAACCGTTATTACGAACAACCTGTGAAGGGTTAACTTACTAATCATGGTTATATCGAGTGGACATAATATATTTAGCCGATTAATCTCAGATCGTTGGAGCCCATGATCTGTAGGTCCACGAGGTCCCCCTACTAGCTCGGAAATGGATTAGCTCTAGAGTAGCGTGATAAGATAAATTGAAACATTCAAATTAGAATCAAATGAAATTGGAGTATGTATATATATATATATATATATATATATATTATTAAATATGATTTGAATATTTGAAGATGAAATTGTGTAAAAATTAATTTAATATTAAATATTAAATTAATTAGAATTATTTAAGTTGTTTAAATAATTATTTATTAATTTTATTATAAAATTAATTTGCAAAATTAATAAATTTTTATTTTATAAATAAAAGATGATTTTAAAATCAATTTTGGATTTTGGAAATAGAAAAACACAAAAAGGAAAAATGGGTTTTTTCATCTTCATCTTCAACTGGCTCACTAGGTACCCACCACCTTCAAGCTTCAATAAATTCCAAGCATGAGCTGCATCTTATGCAACAAATCTCTTTGCATGATAGTCTGCAATATATTGAAGAGATTGGAGTGAAGTTGAAAGGGAGCAACCGATTGAATTTTTCTGAAAAATTCGGGTAGAAGAAGGTGTTCTTCATTTGGGTTGTTTTAGTGAGCTTTCTCCAAATTCCCTTTGATTCCAGCTTATTTTGAGTCTCACAACTCAATCTAGAGCACCAAGAGAATAGTAGGGAAGATCTTGTGATGGTTGCACAAAGATTTTGAGCAACTGGAAATAAAGATTTCAACGGTTCCGCAAAAGCAGGTTCTTAAAACCCATTAAATTCTGTTTATGCAAAAATTAATGAATTAGAATACTTATGGATCTTGATGTCTTCTGCTGCGTGCTGCTACCTCTCCAACACGACACTGTTGCGAATGCCACGATACTGACGAAAAACTGTGAGAATGAAACTTTGGAGCATTGCGACATTCTAAGACAGTGTCACAATGTTGTGTTCTTTGCATGAAAATTGGGCATTTTGCCTTTTCAACTCCAAGCACAATGCCATAAAGGGTTGTGTCATGTAAGTAGGGGCATAATTAGTATTTTTGGCCTTCTCTTTCTTAATTGATGCAACTAAGCTCTATTTTGGCTTGTTTTAGCTCCATTCCATCACTAACGCCCGGTTCTACTCTTAATCTGCTAGAACCTACAAAACAATCAAATAAATACATAAAATCCAAAAACGATCCTAAGTCAAGTGGATCTATAGAGCACATTTTTTTGGTGCTATCAACACCCCCAACTTAATTCTTAATCATCCTCGAGCAATGTAGCATAAAGCACATAGTCATACAATTATATATGTTCCCTCAAGTTGCATGGTCCGTTACTTAAGTCTCAATAGTCTCCTAGAATTTAACTTGCACCCAATAATGAAATCAATTTATAATCAATTAGTGAAGTACAATTTAAAATTGATTCTAAACTTATTCATACAATAATGAGTTCAAAGCCTTCTAATTAAATCCTAGCATCCCAAAATGGCATTAAATGACTCTTAATTTATTTTCCCCTATACTGGCTCATGCATTAACTATCAAGTATTAAAAAAAATCAAAGTAGTAATATGTCAACTGAGGTGCTTGAAATTAAATTTTAGGAATCCTTAAACTTGCATTTATTTTATCTAGGGGTATTAGCTTTCACACATGAATGCAGGGAACTATACTCGCTCTTTTCTTGCGAGTGTCCTGACTAATCATAGTAAAGATAGCTCTTTCTACCCCTAGTCATGCATAAGATTACATATTCATTCTTTTCCATGATATTTTCTTTTCAGTGCAACAATAAATCAACTGATTTTTTAAGCAGATATATAAATCTTTTTTACTCATCAGTATTACATTACAACCTACCATGCAAGACAGTCTCTAATCAGTAGGGCCTATCGGACTGACAACAAAACCACAAGCTAAGTAATATAATTTTAAGCATGCGAGACCTAATATAGGCAGAAAAAGAATTAAAACGTGCATGAAAAATAAGATTTTTTTTTAAAAAGAGCTAAAATTATTATTATTCATCTCAAATATCATTTTATACAAGTCAAAAAACAAGGGAATGTGTCATCAACTAGTCATCACAACGAATCATACAACGATGAGCAAAGATGCAATTAGACACACACAAAATATCCCGAGCTAAGATGCTCAAAAACTCCAGCCAGAATACAAACATTAGCCACCCCTAACTTAAAATCTAATATTGTTCTCAATGTGATATAGAAAAGTAAAACAAGGGATAAAATAAAAAGGAAACAAAAATTATCCCTGAAATTTTGACACAAGGATGGCGGTGACATCTTGCTCATCTAAACATATAATTCTCTCCATCTTCTCATTCGGCTACAAAAACCCGAGGATAAAAAAAATATAGGAAGAATTAAGCTTGATAAGAAATAAAAATAAACAGAAAAGAAACCTACACTAAGATAGCAAGAAAGAATGTAAATCCCGACTGCCTCCAGGTAGCACAATTGTTTAAGGTTGTTAGGCTCGACCCGACTCGACTTCCTCAACCATATTCATCATAAAATGTTGTGCCACCATCTCCCACTCCCAACTTAGGAGGTCGGCCACTATCCTGAAAAATCATAGAACTAGAACAAATTGGGTTAGTGCTAATGGGAGAATCAATGATAAAAAAAATTTATATTTTACCTCCCTATTCAATTTGCAGAGACATTTTGTCTACATCAATGACAACCTTAGCTGTTTTAAGAAAGGGTCTCCCTAACAAAAAAAAAAAAAAAAAAAAAGAGAAATCAAAGGGAGGGCAAAAGCATTCATATCCAACACATAAAAATCAACAGGAAAAGATAGGTCATTCACTCTAACCGAAACATCCTTAACTAGTCCTAATGACCTAATCAGAGACAAATCAGCTAATTGCACTAAAATGTTAGTAGATTGCATAATATGAGATTGGAAATCATAGAAATCAGAAGCTGACATGACATTTATAGCTGTCCCTAAATCTAATATAACATGCTCAATTTTTTCGGTGCCTATCAGACAAGGTATAGAAAATGAATCTGGGTCGTCATGCTTAACAAGAAGATTACTGGGCAAAGTTAGTTCCTGTTTGACCATTTCTTCTTTATTTTCCTTAGCAGGAACGTCTACCCAAACTTTCTTGCCATTTCCAGTAGGGCTCTTGTCACTAGAAGACTACATAGAGTGCACCTTCTCCTTGTGCACACTTTCCTTAGCAACAAAAACCATCTAGGGAAATGAGCAATATGCACGTAAGAATTAAAATCAAGAGATGGATCAAAACTTACCCCATGTCTTCTTGGTGAGCAGTCATTTCCTCCTCAGCATCCTCAGTATTTTCAACCTCAACTGGCTTAATCTTTGGTTCAAAAATAGGCGTTAGAGAGCTCTTAATACAACTTACAACAAAGATGGCATTCACTTTACGTACATTGGACACAAGTTGGGAAGGAAGCTTCCTATACTGAATGTCTAACCTGTTGACTATGTCAACCAGCTAGGAGATCTATGTCGTCATACTCTGCATATGAGTGGTAGTAGTTTATTGGAACTACTCTTGGCTCTACTTGATTTGCAAGGTGGACTCCACTAAGCTCTTGATCATGTCCTCCAAGGGATACTCGAACTGCTCTAGCTATGGTTCCTCTGGGTGTCCCAATGGTTGTAGTTGTACATCCGTCCACCTTATTGATTCCAACATAGTTCTCTCCAGCTACTGACTTCCGAGTTTGTTAAGCCTTTGTAGAACATAATTGTTTCATAAGAGTAGATAATTCAACAATTTTAGCTCTAAGTTCACTTACCTCTTGTGAAGATGTAGAAGACTGAGAGATGCGATCTAGTGTCTCGAACTATTAGGTATTTGCTACCATGGTAGAGATGAATGCTTTAGCCTTTGAAGGGATTTTATTAACTAAGGCTTCTCTTGTAGCTGCATCAATGGTACTTATATCATTGGAGACAAGCCCTCATAAAAGTATTGTATCAGGAGCACATTAGAGATTTGATGATGTGGAATGTTGCCACAAAGGCACTTGAAGCACTCCCAATACTCGTACAAGGTCTCCTCTCTAAACTGGGTAATGCCATAAATCTCTTTCCTGATCTTTGTAGCTTTAGATGTAGGAAAGAATTCCACTAGAAACTGCTTCTTCATCTCAGTCGAGGAGGTCACTGATCCAGCAGGAAAGTAATAAAGCCAATCCTTGGTGTCATCCTTGAGGGAGAATGGGAAGGCCCTCAAATTCATCTACTCCTTTGTAACGCCATGAGGTCTCATACCATCGCACACAATATGGAACTCCTTCAAGTGCTTGTACGGGTCCTTTCATGCCAAACCGTAGAAAACATGCAATAAGTGAATCAATCCAGACCTAAGCTCAAAGTTACCTATAGTCTCAGGATATGTGATGCAGAGGAGGTGCTGGTCAACATGAGGAAGCAAGGTCCCTTAATGTACGTTCTAGCTCTTGTTGAGCTTTCGTTTCCTCTTCTTCTTTTTAATGCTCTTCTTCCAATGTGCCTTCTATACGGATTTGCTCTTCTCTAGCTCTTCATTCTCTAATTTCTCTCCTTCGTCTCCTCTTCTCTCAAATTTCAATCCTGAAAGACTAGGACATACAAAGAAATAAAAATTTAAGAACAAATAAAGAAATGTAAACCCTCTAAAAGAGAAATTTCTTGGATCCTTGGCAATGATGCTGATTTAGTGTAAAGAATTCATCGCCCAATTTTGTTCCAAATAATTTAACCATATCAATTAGAATGTAGTATTGACAACATAGGTTGAACACAAGGAACCATCGAATTTCTCAATCAAACAGTTTATAGCACGACGGTAACTAATTAGAGGGAGAGGGGGTGTGGGGGTTGGAGTTATTTGTTGTAAGATAATCTAAATTGCATAAAGTAAAGTAAATTGAGATTAAATTCAAATAACTAAAATATCTAGCCTAGGCCCTTGAGTTGATTCCCCAAATTATAACTTGATCACAGATTCATCATATTATTTCTATATTGTCTAGCTTAGCCACCCTCACCTAAAAAAGTTAGGTAAGGGTCCAAATTATCAAATTAACCAAATCAATAGATGCAAGCACCCTACTAATTTAGCTAATCGCATTGAGAACCAGGAAATTACTAAGTTGAAATTTCGATTGGAAAAACTTAATCATATATTCAGTTTAGTTCTTAATGTTTGTTGAGATAGATTTATAACTTACAAGCTAATTTAACGTATTGCTACGCCAGAGTAATATGCAATTCAATGTCATATATGGTAAATTAAACTATAGCTATCGATTACATAAAATAAGCAGAAATATAATCATTAATCATTTATAAATTGGGAAGAAATTTTCAATAATACAAGAATTTACAACAAACTAGACCAAAATCTCACAAGTGTGCAATTACAGGGAAATCTACTCAATGCCTAAGCTAGAAAACGTTACCTTTAGCCTATGATCGTCATGATGGAAATCAAGATAATGTTTAGATGCATGAGCAAACCTAAAAGATGAAGAAAACAGAGAAAAATCAGGGTTGAGTCGACTGGAATTCCATATGATATGACCTAGTAGCTAAAATAGGTATTTATAAAATTGCGATAGTGTCGCGGTGTTAGGGTGCAATGCCACAGCGTTGACAAAAATTTGTGCGTACGAAACTTTGGAGTGCTGGGACACTCTAAGGCAATGTTGTAGCGCTTGTGCTTTACATGAAAACTGGGCATTCTACCTTTTCAGTATTGAGCACAATGCCATAGAGCATTGTGGCACCGTGCAAGTAGGGGAAAACTTGTCTTTTTGACCTTATCTTTCTTAGTTGAGGCAATTAAGCTTTATTTTGGCCCATTTTAGCTCCATTCCATCACTAACGCCTGGTTCTACACTTAATGTGCTTGAAACCTAAAAAATAATTAAATAAACACATAAAATTAAAGAATAATCCCAAGTTAAGCGGAGGCATATAGCACATTTTCGGTGCTATCAAATCATAAATATATTGTTCATTAAAGGACTCATGGTACTTAAGGTGCAAGATATAATTATAGGGGTAATACTAACATTTGGTCCAACTATAATTACGAAAAATACGTGAAAGATTGGCTTATTTGTAATGATTATATCCATGGACACAACTTGTCATATAGTGCAAAACAGTGCAACTATAAGTCTATAGTAGAGTGACCTATAGTTAACAAATGAAACTTGATTAATGAAAGTGTTTAACAAATTAATTTTAGGTCATGCTAAATCATACGAACAATTTGGGATCAATTTTTTTCAAAGAAAATTTGAAACGTTCAAATTAATATTTAATATATTTGATATATTAAATAAGGGATTTACTATATTTAATACATAAAATATCAAATGAACTCCCGATGCAAGAAACATCGTCAAGAGTTTGGTCGAAAAAAACCCATAAGGAGAATGTCTCCCGACGGCTAAAACTCCACGGTCGGGAGTTATGGAAAAAATCTTGACGCCTAGGATACATTATTGGGAGATAGAAACTTCTGATGGCTGTAGATACATCAACAGTTCACCTATCTCCCAAAGACCGACGATGTCCATTGTCGTTGGGAGATTGGTGTAGCAACTCTATTTCTGAACTGAATCTTCCAACTACATACTAACGGGGAGATGGTTGAACTCCCGACAGTATGTCAACAGCCATTGAGAGATAGTTACACTACCGATTTTTTTTTATTTATTTTTTTAAATTTTGATCTCAGTAACCTAAAATTCATAACATTCTTAAGCAAATCAAACGATTTCATATAAAGAACGAAACAAACAAACAAAAGTTTCTATATAGTATTCTTTGTTATATAAAAGAGAGAAAAGTGTGAAAGATGGTTTATAAAACAAAAACGGCTTGAGGAATATTATCGAGGTATAGTGTATGCCCTAATTTATTGTGATTTTGTACTTTATTTGTATTGTACAGTAGTCTCCCTCAGCTTTAGGAAAAATGAGAGATTGTTGGGATTGGTGTCCTAAATCTCATTGTAATCTCGTAGTTTGTAAACTTTGTATAAACATATTGTTGTTAATAAAATAAGTATTATTTTATGAAAATAAGTGTTATTTTATGAAAATAAGTGTTATTTTATTAGCATATACTCAATCCAATAAACTAAGATCCTAGGTTATTTCATGTAATTTAAATAAGTATGTAGAGACATACAAGTGAATCTTGTTTAAATAATAACCTAAACAGTCTGTAGTAGATGGATAAGGGTGGGTACCTTATTCTGGTGACACTACGGATACGACCCATTTTGTAGGTGTTACAAGTGTTGTAAAGTGCTACAAATAATCTGATCTTAATCATTCATGTAGAGACCTGTGAGCGGGGGTATCCTATACGAAAAGTTTATATAAGAACAGACCACGAAATGATTAGTCTCATTATATAATGTCGTTCATAATAGAGACTTACATTTCACAAGGATGATTATAGGTAACATGACGTCAATCCTGAGTGAGTTGTGAATTCCTGTCTACGAGGACGGCCAGCAAGGATCCAAACCCTTTTTGTTTAAACTGTTGGGTCTATTTGCTTATGTGCTAGCATGTTTCATGTTTTAAATATCATTATGTATAATTATGATGTATGTTATCATGATATATGTGATATGTTCTGATATGAATAAGCATGTTTGAATGTTCTTGTATCAACGTTTATAAAGTGTAATACTTTATGTTTTTACTATGTTGCTTTGTGAAGATAGACATGTTGTTTGAGATGTTGATGAAGTATATGTGTAACATTGGAAATGTATTGTTATTTTATGAGTTTTGGGCATAACGCATGTTTAGAGTAGCATAAATGGCCTCAGTTTATTTAAGATCCGTGCTATGAGTTTAGAATGGAAGTTTTAGAATTCTTGAGAACATCGATGGTCATTAGTGGAATAAGTTGGGGTCAACAGAGAGGTCAATGGCCTTGTTTAGTATAAATTGGGGCCGATAGAGAGGTCGGTGGCCCTAGAAAAAGTCAATAACATCCACGAAGAGTGTTGATGGCCATAGATAAAGTCAATTGGGGTTGGCACGGGATGTTGGTGGCCCTAGACACGATTAGTTGGGGTCAACATGTCTCGATTAATTTGTCCAAAAAATTTTGTGAGAGTTAAGTTTGAAGGTTGAGTGAATTTGAGAAGTTTGGTTTAAAACCATGTATGTTTTATATATGATGATATGATTTATGATTTTAGCATGATATGATTGATATTATTCTTGTTGTGTATCTTTGCTGTTAGGTATACTAGCATGCAACGGAAACAAATAGAATCAATAAGCACTCTAATTATATTTAATTTGAGTTCTAAAAGTATGTTTTAATAGAAATTTAAGAAGAGGGTTTCTTAACAACATATCATCAGAGATATTCTTTACTATTCTCAGCCTTGAATTTGAGTGGTGGAACTCCAATTAGAGTGAATTTGTGAAGTGTATTTGTGTGGGTTTTTGGTGAAGATGAATTTTTGCAGCAGTCTTCTAAAGAACTCAGAAATTCTCATATCCAATCTCCAATTTTAGAGTTTTTATTCACCAAGTGTATGCAAGCATTAAAACTCAACTTAATACCAGCAGCAACTTCATGAAGAAGTGGGATTTGTGTGTCAATTTGGAGGAACATCTCCTGCTTGGTGCAAATATAGGAAAAACCCACTCAAAACCAAGTTTCCATATTTTTGTATTTTTCAATTTCAGGTTTTAATTAATACCAAAATTAACTAAAATTTGATTTAATTAATTCATAATTAATTAAATTGAAAACATAAAAATTCAATTTCTTAAATTGAATTGAAATTGAAAATTAATTTGATTTTTAATTAATTAAACATATTTAATTAATTAAATAATTTAATATCAAATATTAAATTAATCACACACCCAATTTTAATCATGAATTATACACTTTAGCTAGCCCGGTGGTAAAAGTGTCTACCAGCCCTCTTAGACCCAAGTTTGAATCTTAGTCCTTTCATATATTTTTTCAACAAGAGCCCTAGCTCAATTGGTATAGTACTTGTACTATTGACCTCACTAGATTTTGTAAGCATTGACGAGCATTGTGAGCTTGGTGATATTAAGGAGGGAACTTGAAAAAGATTAACTTTGGATTTATGTCATGATTATTTTCCTTTTATTAGGAGTTTACTTTATTTTGAATACCTGAGACTTAAAACTTTGTTTTAGATTTAAGTTAGTCATTAGTAGGAGTTGAGATTTTCTAATAGGTCTTGGTTAGTTCATTTGTGGAATTTGACATTAATTTGAGTTTACTAGCTTTTGGTATGTTTGGTTGAAGTTGATTAAGTATTTATTTTGATTATTTGTTCTGGAAACTCTAGCACTTATGTTGAGAAAGAGATGTTGTCTTGAATACTATTAGATATGTGTTTATTTGAAAACAAATGTGGAAATTTTTTTATTTTGTTGTGATAGTATCGTTATATTGTCGAAATTTTTCTAAAGTATAAGAATTAATAAAGTTAATTCAGGTTAAATTTGGTAATGATCCCTCGTTTAGTATTGAAAGTTGAGGGCGTTACGTGATTTGTGCTTTATTCTAAATAAAAACAAAATGATCCAATTCTTCCATTGTGGAGTGAATCTTTCATACCATTCAAATAGTATATTTAAAATACTTTATATTTCACATATTAGTCAGATATCAATAGTACATCTAATACACTTATATTCTGTATGTAAGCAATTGATATACCCAATAATACATCAACGTTCATTTAAAATTCATTTCTAGTGTATAACATTGATACACCCTTAGTAATCTATATTTAAAATTATATTTAATGAATACTGATATATTAATGATGTACTCGAAACACATTTTAAATTGGTATGGATATACTATTGAAATATTAATGTTATACTTTGAATAAATTTTGAGTGTTGATAAACTATCAATACTTAATGATATTCTTGAAATTATACCTCTGAGTGGGTGCATATAGTATTAATGCACTAAAATGATATACTATATTGAGATGAATTTTAAATGAGTACTAATACATGTACTACTGATACACTAATATTATACCTGAAATTATAGTTAAAATGATTGTTAATATATTATTGATACACTAATGACATACTTGAAATTATAAAGTTTTAATGAGTATTGATATACTACTAATGCACCAATTAAATACTTCAAATACATTTGAAATGAGTATTGATTATGCTATTATACCAATAATATTATACTTTAAATGAAATTTGAATGATTGTTGATAAGCTATATTAGACACCAATGTTCGATATAACATTTAAACGGAATGTGATGTGAATGAACTATTCACCCATAATAAAAGACTATGGTTTATAAAAAATTTAAAAATCTGTTGGGATTGAATCTGCGAACGTTTGGAGGTGAGCTAGACATGTTTAGTTTTGTTTAAACATGTTTTCAATTACTTAAAGCAATAAAAGTGCATTTTAATCATGTTTGATCTTTGTCAACTCATAGATTATGAAGGTATCATTTGTTTTCAAGATCCTTCCATTTTATGTTTGACAATGGAAGGTAATATGTGACTATCAATGTAACCTCTACAATTCTCTAATAATCGGAATTATTACAAGCACGATGAATTGAACCATTATTAGTCAATGATAATATACTACTAAAATGATATTTTAAAACAACTAAGAATTTTAATTTAAGTCCACTAATAAAAACAGGCTTACGAGCACATAATTGGCTGATGACATGCGTTTATATAAACCCTATATTTCATATATCCGTCACATAATTGATTGATGTACAAAATATTGAAGTATATAAGATATTCTACTGATATACTTATTGATACACTAATGAAGACAAAATGAAAATAGAAAAGAAAATGGAAATGGTGTTTATATCTCTTGCTATACTTGGGAATTTCAAAAAATATTGATTCACAAATGTACTAATAACTGCCCTATATATAATTTAGGAGTGATTTTAGATGTACAAAATGATTTTAAAAAAAAATCGGATAATAAACACTCGAGGAAAACTAGATTAATTTAGGTCTTCTTTGATGATCACTTTATTTATTTTCTTAAAAAAAAAAAAAACTTATAACACTATTTCTACCTATGGATTTCAATGTTATATTATTTACTTTTCAGAAGTGTTTTAAAAAAATCAAGTCCAAATTGAAAACTAAAAACATAGTTTTTAAACATTTGTTATCGTTTTTTAAATTTATCTAAGTATACAAATGTTTAGTTAGAAAAGATGAAAATTATGCTAAGAAGTAATGAAGAAATAAACACAATTTTCAAAAACTAGGAATAAAAAACTAAGGCACCATTTGGTAATGTTCGGATCGGGGATCGGTGTCATTAATTCGACTCCAAACCGATACAAAAGAAAATTTATAATACCGAACTACTCCTATCACTACAAAACGTAGCAATAGTGGTAAATCCGAGTCGATCCACAGAGAAGCGCGATTGGTTTCGTTAAGCTAATTTCCTAACTAAAGCGATAAATGGGGGATTTTGATGTGGAAGAGATAAATGCATGAAATTGAAATAAAATGCAATTGATATATGAAACGGTAATGGATTCATCTAGTTCTCGGATCAAGTGGTTATTCAATGTAAATTAAATCATTGTTTTTAGCCAACATATCATATATTCAAATTATGCATGCATAACTACCTAATCGATGCGAATTAACTAATCTCTATAGGCCCAAAAATCAATTAATCCGAACCAAGAGCGTCCTAATTTGTAATTGAGGTAGGAAAAGTCGTGCCCTAACTAACCTACTTGCTCCTAGATGTAATTGGGTCCTCAACGGCCATAAAAAACTAGAAACACATGCATTAAGATTCAAGATTTAACTATGTTGATTAAGTGTCAATACAACTGTTTTCAAATAATCAATTTATTCTTTAAATCTAGATTAAACATGTGATGTAACGATTCATTGATAGCCTAAAAAAACCTAAGCTTGCTAATCTAATCCGTGCTACAAGGGTAAATTCAAAGCATGGACGATTACAAGGATGCGTGAAAGCTTGAATTTAACTAGCGAAGACATGTGATCATGATAGGGAGGTGAATCCAGCACATAAAAGCAAGTCTAAATTAAACAACATTAAAAAAAAACATAATTATGGATTAAAGCATAAAGATTGAACATAAAACTCATCAAAATACAAAGAACGTTCGATCCAAGAACTAAATGAAAGATTACCTCATCGATTCATAGACAAACCGACAGGATACATTCGAATACAAATTCATAATCCGAAAATAAACTAACTTGAAGATACTAAAAATTGAAAGGAATAGAAGAAGAAGGAAGTCTCACTTCGGCCTCCATGCATTCAGCTCCAAATTTCAGCATATTCCCCCAAAATTAAGCATATTTCAATCTAGGACCGAGGAAGGATATATAAAGTGATTAATGCAGTGTTGCAATGCTTGGAATAGCGTTGCAACGCTGATGTGGTGAGAGGGAAGCGTTAGATAAGAAGTCCAATGCTCACTTGCGTCCGCGCTTAGCTCCATGTCCGTCAATTGTCGCAGCATTGCAAAGCTTTAAAGAAGCGTTGCAACACTGATGCTTCTGCCTTCAAGCGTTGGAGTTCATCATTGAGATGCATTGGGACGCTGGTGGTGATGCAACTCGGAGCGTCGTGACACTTGGAATAACGTTGTAACGCTGCATCCACTACCAGATACTCGCTACTCGGTGCTCGACGACTCGATACTCAATCCTTATTCACTTGGTAGCATTTTCTTAATTACTCGAGAGCCTTTTACCCGATGGTACTCGATGCTCGATGGCTGACCATACTCGGTGGAACTCGATGGCATTTTGGCATTTTCAATTTCTTTGAAGCCCAGATGTTCAAATCAACTCCAAATTGCTTCAAATTAACCCTATTCTTCACCAAATGGTTAATTCTACCTCTTGGTTGCTCGATACTTACAAAATAGGAAAATAAATACATAAAATCCACAAACGAACCTAAATTAAGCTAAGAATAATAGTTCTTTTTTAGAGCTAATAGGTAACCATTTGATTATTATTATTATTATTATTTTTTACAAGTTAAGCTTATTTCCTTTGCATTTTTTAAAATGGTTTTAACGTTTATTAAGTAAAAGTATATAATAAAGCAATAAATTTAGAGGTGAAAATTATGTTAATATGCTTAATTTTTAAAAATAAAAAATAAAAAAATTAAATAGTCATCCAAACGAGATCTAAATAATCTAAATGTACAGACATTTTTATGGACATTATTATTTCATTTTTAAGTGGCAAATTAGACATAGGGTCTGTTTGGATTCACTTCAGAAAAGTGTTTTTAAAAAACTCGTTTTTATTTAAATACTTTTGATGAAAATTTATTAAAATACACTTGAAAAAACTATTTTATGTGGTTGCCAAACACTTCAATTTCTTACAAAATAACTTATTTTTTAAATTAAACACTTAGAAATGTATTCCAAACATACTTTTAATTAACCATAAAAAATACGTAAAAAATGTTTGCAAAACACGAGTTTGTGCAAAAAGAAAAAACCTTGTATTAGTGTAAAATGTAAAAAAAAAAAACAAATATTTGCACAAAAAAGGAAAAAAAAAGAATAGAATTTTCCTTTTTTATATATATATTAACATTTATGTTTGAGTTAAAATTAAATGAGAGTTAGGTAGTTGAGAAAATTGTTCATTTTATTGGAATATGATATGTCTTCGGAGAATATGTTCATTTTATTGGAATAAAATTGTTATGCAATTGAGTGTTCAAATTGTTTGGTGAAAATATGTTTGCATTTTTTAAGAAGGAAAAACAAAAAGTTGTTCAATTTTAAGCTTCTTCAGTGTTCATGATTGATGGCTAAATAGTTGAAAAAGTTTTCATTTATTTGGTGTTTAGGAATGGAAAAAAACATGTTATTTAATTGAGTATTCAAAAATTGAATTCAAACTTTGTTTGTAGTATATGTTTACTTTATAGAAATTTATTATCTTTTAAGAATGGAAGAAAAATATATTTCTCAAAAAGAAAAGAATGGGAAAAAAATTATGCATTTTTTAGCGATACAAATTTCAGGAAAATATCTTCTAAAAAAAGAGGAAAATATGTGTATAGTTGGAAATTAAAAAAAAAAATCCCAAGACAATCAATTTTGTTTAGAAAAATTGGACTAGATACTTTAACTCAACTCTGAATTCAAAAGACAGAGATTCCAACTCAACTCAATTTAACCGTGCACCTCAAATACATACAATTTAACTTCATAGATAATTTAACTCTTCAAAGCATTTATAAATATTATAACTAAGTTTGAATATAATGCAATAAAAAAAAAAGTTAATCAAAGTACTTCCAAACTTAGAAAAAGGGAAAAAAAAAAAGAAAAAAGAGTAAACTGAAAACTTAAAGGTGGTCAAGGATTCACTTGTAAAAGTCTTCGTACAAAAATTTCTCTTCTTCCTTTTGGATATAATTCTCCCAATTACTATAATATTTCTTGGTTTTATTCCCTTTTGTAATTTTTTTTCCACCTTTACTGCTCTTTTTGTCATAAACAAACAATTCCTTACATATTTAAAAATGTATTGTTTGGTTCAAAAGAATTAAAATTAGGAAAATTATTTCGAATGGTAAATTATTGGTAGGATAATTTTTTTATCCCACATTAGAAGATTTACAAGTGTAGTAAAGTAAAAAAAAAAATCTAGAAATAGATGTCTTATTGATGTCTCATATGTAGTAAAGTCACATATAAGATTTTAAAAATTGATTTTTATTTTTTATTGAATGATAAATAAAAGAAATCAATGACAAGGATTAACTTTATTTAATGCAGGTTTCTAAGAACTAAAAATTAAAGCTGATAATCAAAAGTTGAAGGACTGGTTTGATAACCATATTTCAGTTTTTTGTTTTTGGTTTTTTTGTGTTTTTTGTTTTTCAAAAACAAAAATCATAGGTTGGTAACAATATTTTGTTTTCTATTTTTAAAAAACATAAAGCTAAAATTTGTTTGGTAATTTTTTTTATTTTTTATTTTTTTAAATATTTGATAATTAGTTTCTTAAATAGATTTATTCTTCCCAAAGTTGCAATATTACCTTTAATTGTACATAAATTATTCAAAAGTATCATTGAAGTAAAAATCCTCATTTCAGATGAAAATTGGGACTTCAACTGTGTAGATGTATCCTAGAATGTGGTGACGATCTAAAATTATGTTCTTGGTCATTATCACGTAATTCTAGGTCCCAATTTCCTTCAAACTTCTATATGATTTCTACTAAAAAGTAGGTTTAAAAAATTTATGAAAAGTCATAAGGATATTCTTGCGACTTCTGAAAGAATATAAATATTATTAAAATACAAAGCAAAATTTAAGTGTATTTTTTTTATAATTCAACAAAAAAATACAAAGACAGAAAATTTTGCTAAATACTTGGCAAATTTTAATATTGTATTTTGAGAAAATTATTAGAAAATATAGTAGTTTTGAAAGTATTTAGAGAAATGTGGTAGTGTGGCAGACACTTCAGACGATCGAGTCAATCGGTGAAAAAAAAGAGTAAAATTAAAAAGAAAGTCGAGAGTTGGAATTTCAACAAAGAAGATTCAAGAGTTGGAATTTCGACGAAGAATGTCTGAGTTGGAATTTTAGATCAGGGTGGGTGGAAAGTTCAATACTCAACCAGAAATATATATATAAATTTTCTGATCTCCTGGAACTGCCTTTGGTCGGTTGGTTGCGTCTTCAATTGTTAGTGAAGTTCCCCTCTTTTTACCCTTGCTTCGACTCACGGGGGATGCAACTTTTGTTTTCATTTTTTTTTTTTTTTTTTTTGAGAAAGTAAATTGTTTTCCTAAATTTTGTTTATGGAAATTTAATTTTAAAGAATAAAAATATATATGAAATAAAATATTTCTTAATTCATAAATGATGTGTTAAAAGACTTATGGTATGTGATTTGAATTCCCCACTTTTATTATACTAAAAAGTTTAGGTTAAAAATTGATTTATATGTTTCTATTTGGTGATTACCTTGCTTAATAAATAAGATTTTCATTTCTTTAATAAATTTTAACTAATATATAAGATAAAAAAAAGTTAAAATATAATTTAATCTTTGTAGTTGTTGAATAAAAAGTTTTGAGTCAATCAAAAATTGTCATGTCATTTACCAAATTAATGAAAAAATTACAAATAATCGAATTTTGGACTAATTAAAAGTTGACACATGTCCTAAATTGAAGTTGAAGACAATTAACAAATTTTGATGATGTCACGTATTTTCATCATAACTATTGAATTGAATCAAATAGTTTGGTCCATTTTATATTTGGATTAAAATCCAATTAAGCTAAAAAATAGGCTTAATTTGACTTGATGGCTAATTAAAAGAATAATTGGAGTTGTATGAGTTTTTCTTACAATATTGACATTGAGCAAAATTAAGTTTGACATGGTTAGGGACACAATTTTCTTATATATTAGATTGAATAATTTTTTGAATTTTTGTTGGAATTTTATAATTAATATAGCTTAATTTAGATGTTACATCGATGTATTTAATATATAAATATTAGCTTACAAGTTTAGTCTCTAAAATTTAAAAATTGTATCTAATAAATCTCTAAAATTTTAGGCCCAGTTTAGCAACAAAGTTTTTTTCCCTTTTTAGTCTCTAAAATTACAAGTTTTCCTTTCTTTCTCTAATTTTTATGCTTGAAATAATGTACAGAAGTATTTTGTTGCAAGCTATGAATGGCTAGATTCATTAGTTTTAGGGTGTTGATGAGGTTGTTATGAATTTAGGTTAAGTTTTAGTCTTTTCATAAATGATTTTTGAATTCTATGCTTTTTAATGATATTATGCTTGATTCTTATTGATTGGCTTTTAATAAATGTTGGGTTGAATGTTGAAACGATAGACTGGATGTTTAATTGGATCTATATCATTGAATCGCTATTAATTTCTCATGGAAATAGTTAGGTTAATAGTGAAAGTTGTTTATGACAATTCTTAATGTATTGCTTCTTAATTTGATTTCAAGAGATTAATTATCATTTAAGTTGCATGAGAATATGTTTCTTTTGAGAGAAAGTAATCTTGAATTAAGTTTCTAGACTTAAGCATATTGTTTATATATGATTTCATGAATTGACTAAAGTAGACCTAATGAAGTAATTAATGGATTCAACACCCTATAACACTTTAACTCTTGGTTTTTAAAAAATTTTCATTGCTTTCATTTTTTACTTTTATAAACTCAACTTGATTTCAATTCCTTAGCTAAAATTAACACAATTCTAAATAGATAAGCAATAAACTATTAATTTGATCCCTATGGATGATACTCAGCCACTTATGCCATTTTAATTACTATAACTTGACCATGCGCGCTTGCATGCTTATGCTAAGTTTTTGTATGTTTGCATTATAAATTTGTAGGAAATAATTTGCCACAAAGATGGTTTCTCGGCAACGATGCCAAAAACACATTGTGCTGAATGTTGATAAAGAATAATGTGCTCTATTTCTTACAAGTTTTCCTAAATTAAACCCAAGTATATACTTAATGAAGATATCTTGGCGAGAACCAAGGTCGAACATAGTGACTTGTAACTAAAAGTAGATGTTGAACTTTATGGATTAAATGAACACAGGCACAAGTTAATGAAATGAATGTGTTGATAAGTGTTTGTATAACTAAATTGATAAATTAATAATAAGCTAAGGGGGAGAATGGATGAAAATGAATGCAGAGGGTGGTAATGGTAGTGTGATGCATTGAGTGTATAGTGTGACTGTGAAGAGTGGAATAAAAGGAAAATGGAATGCGTGGATGACAAAGATACAACACAAAAAAGCAGCATGTGTTGAAAGGTTGGAAAATCAATTAATAAAGTAAGGTTGAGAAGGTTCACTAACATTCACCTAAGTAATACTTGTTAGCATAAATACTTTAAATCTATATTGAATAGATAAACTCTAGGATCATTCATGCCAAATTGTTAAGAATAACATACTGGATTCCATTGAGAAACTAATGATAGCTTCAAGATGATGATGGATGACTATGTTTTTTCTTAACCAAAAGTCTGAATGCCTTTAGGGGATCTCTCTCTATATGGGATTCAAGAAAGACTGAGTGCTTATTGTTTGGTATATTGGGGACCATAGCCCTAAGGTCTCTTTATATACTAGTTCAATTAGGGTTCCCATTAAACCCTAATTAACTAGGAATAAGCTTCTACCCATTAAGTTCATACTCAATTAGGAATCTAGGCCTTAATTAATTAGATCACATAATAGGGCCCAATCTAATAAAATAATCCAATGTGATAAATTATTAATCCACATACATAGCCCATACTTTAATTAAATATATTATTATTTAAATATGTCTAACAATCTCCCACTTGGGCTATGTCTGTGTACCTGATATAATTAAATCACATACACCTTAAGCGTGCATAAACAAGTTATTTCAATAATATAATTCCCCTTTAGTTCAATCTGGTCCATCTACTGTATTAGTACGGAATCAAGGCGACTTTCATCACTCCCCTTATAACTAAATCTTCCTTGATCACCAATTCCAATACATTCAATGACATAGATCAAGTATGGATGGATAGCATGGAAACTATATACAAAGTTATCTAGATCATGCCTGTTTTCAATTGGTCCAAATTCCTTAATGAGATCATTCCAAAAAAACTTTATGCTAAACTGCATGCATGATAAACGAGTTCAGATAATAAATCATAAACCATCAACTTTATTCTATATAGAAAATAAATAAAATAAGGTCAAAGAATATCCTCAATAATAAACTCTAACTAAACCATGGAATTAGAAAAGTGACTAACACCCATGTGAGCAACATGCTCATGAAAAATTTTGGGTGGTAAACCTTTAGTCAATGGATCTGCCACCATAGAGTTTGTTCCTATGTGTTCCATTGAAATTTGACCATTCTGAACTCTTTCTTTAATAACCAGAAACTTCACGTCTACATGCTTTGACTTCGTATTGCTTCTATTGTTGTTGGAATACATCACTATCGACTTATTATCACAAAATAATTGCAATAGTCTTTCTATGCCAACCACTATCCGTAGCCCAGTGACAAAATTTTACAACAATATTCTATGATTGGATGCCTCATCACATGCTATAAACTCCGCAGCCATGGTAGAAGAAGTCATAAGTGTTTGTTTAACACTTTTTTAGGATACAGCTCCTCAAGCCAACATGAAGATATAGCCTGAAGTGGATCGCAAAGTGTCTTGACATCCAGCATAATCAGAATCAGAATACCCAATGATCTCCAAAACTTCTGATCTCCGATAAGTAAGCATATAATCTTTTATTCTTTGTAAATACCTCATAATCTGTTTGGCTGCTTTCCAATGATCCATCCCCGGGTTACTCAAATATCTGCCTAACATTCTAACTATGAATGCAATATCTGGATGCGTACATACTTGAGCATACATTAGACTTCCAATGGCCGATGTATAGGGAACCTTTTGCATCTCCTTAGTCTCGAGTGTAGTCTTGGGACATTAACCTAAATAAAATTTATCATCTTTAGCAATTGGGGTATCTCCCGACGCACAATCTTTCATGCCAAATCTACTCAAGATCTTTTCAATGTAGTTCTTTTGTGACAATATCAAAATACCTTGAGAACGATCTCGCAATATTTCAATTCCTAATACAAAAGTAGCATCACTAAGATCCTTCATCTCAAAATTTCTTTCGAGAAATCTCTTAGTATCATGCAATAAACCTACATCATTACTAGCTATGAGTATGTCATTGACATATAACACCAGAAAGATTGATTTACTCCCACTGAACTTGTGATATACACAATCTTCCACTATATTAACCTCAAAACAAAATGTGGTTATCACTTCATGGAATTTGTGATACCAATGACGAGAGGCTTGCTTGAGACCGTAGATGAATTTCTTTAATTTGCACATCATAGAGTTTGAATTACCAGACACAAAGTTTTCTTGTTGCACCATATAAATCGTCTCATCAATATTCCCATTAATAAACATAGTTTTTACATCCATCTGGTGTAGCTCTAAATCAAAGTGAGCTACCAGTGCCATGATTACCCTAAAAGAGTCTTTCGATGAAACCGGAGAGAAAGTCTCTTTGTAATCAATGTCTTCCTTTTGAGTAAAACCCTTTGCAACAAGATGAGCCTTATATCTTTCGATATTGCCATGTGAATCCCTTTTGGTTTTAAATATCCATTTACAACCTATGGGTTTCACTCCTGACGACAGTTCGACAAGTTCCCAAACATCATTGTTTTTCATAGATTTTATTTCCTCTTCCATAGAAATTATCCACTTTTGAGAGTTAGAACTTTGTAAAGCTTGTTGGAAGTTGATTGGATCATCTTCCATTACGCCCACATTATCCTGATGTTCTTGAAGAAACAGAATATAATCATCTGGAATTGCACTTCTTCTCTCTCTAGTAGATCTTCTTAGTGGCACTTCTGGAGATTGTTGAGTTTGAACTTCAGATTCAACAACAGGGACTTAAATGTTGTTTTGTTCTATAATTGGTTCAATAATGAAGTTAGGAATTGGATTCTGGACATCATTTATAATCACATGAGGAAAAGAAATCAATTCCTCTTCAAAGACAACTTTCCTTATGTTATCTTCCCCCCTCCAAACTCGACATCTTCAAGGAATCTAGCATTTCCTATCTCAAACAATGATCTAGAAGTGGGATTATAAAACTCGAAACCCCGAGAGTGCTCAGAATACCCAACAAAATAGCAACTAATAGTTCTCGAGTCCATTTTTTTTTTCATTAAGCCTATAAGACCTAGCCTTAACTGGATAACCCTAGATGTGAAGATGCCTAATACTAGGCTTCTTTTCTGTCCACAGCTCATAAGGGGTTTTGGCAACTGCTTTACTAGGTACCCTATTAAGGATATATGCTGCAGTCTTTAGTGCCTCACCCTAGAGGGATTTTGGTAGAGAAGAATGACTAATCATACTTCTTACCATATCCTTAAGTGTTTTATTTCGCCTTTCCACTACGCCATTCATGCTGGGTTTGCTCGACATAGTGTATTGCAGGACGATTCCACATTCCTTTAGTTATTTGACAAAGGGACCTGGACATTGTTCATTTGATCCATCATATCTACCGTAATATTCACCACCACGATCAGATTTAACAGCCTTAATTTTCTTTCCAAGTTGAAATTCGACTTCAGCTTTGAAAGACTTGAAAACGTCCAAGGATTGAGACTTCTCATGAATTAAATATAGGTACCCATATCTTGAATAGTCGTCTATGAATGTAATAAAATATTGTTGTCTATTCCAAGAGGCCATAGAGAATGGACCACAAATGTTTGTATGTATTAGTGCTAAGACGTCTGAGCATCTGTTGGCACCTAATTTTCTTATGTTTGTCTGTTTTCTCTTAATACATTCCACACGAAGTTACTTAAATCAATGGAATCAAGAATTCCACCTGACACAAGTCTCTGAATTCTCTGTTTAGAGATGTGTCCTAAACACTTGTGCCATAACATAGCAGAATTCTCATTTAATTTACGCTTTGTACCACATGAATGAGACAACAAGATCTTATTAAATGAAGCAAAAGAATCAAGCATATATAGATTATCAATTAAAGAACCGGTACCAATAAGCTTAGAATCTTGAAAAAGACTAACTTTACTATTTCCAAAAGAACAAGAAAAACCAAATTTGTCCAAACTAGAAATAGAAACTAAATTCCGTCTAAATGAAGGTACAACAAAAATCTCATGCAGATCTAAATAACATCCAGTTTTTAAAAGTAATCTAAAATTTCCAATAGCTCCAACTGGAACTACTTTTCCATCGCTCACATAGATGAATCTTTCAGCATCACTTGGGGGCTAGCTACACAGGCAACTCTGCATTGATATACTTATGTGAGTAGTAGCACTAAAATCTACCAAGTATCTGTAGGTATAGAAGCTAAATTAACTTCAGAACAAATCAAAGTAAGAAGTTTACCCTTCTTTACACGCCACTTGGCGTACTTAGGACAATCTTTCTTGAAGTGATCTTTCCTTTTACAGAAAAAAACAAGGATTTTTAGTAGCTTGTTTCTTATTTTTATTCTGTTGAGATGTCCCTTCTGCAACATCCAAAAATTTCTTTTTCTTCTTATCACGAGAGCCTATTGCCAAATGAGCACTTTCTGTCCTTTCTCTCTTAATCCTATCTTCTTCTTGCACACATTATGAGATAAGCTCATTAATACTTCATTTATCCTTCTGAGTATTATAGCTTATCTTAAACTGAGTGAATTGTGCAGGAAGAGAGATAAGTACCAGATGCACGAGTAAATTTTCATTTATCTCGATATCAAGTGTCTTTAATTTACCTGCGAGATTGGACATTTCCATAATGTACCCCTTATGTTTCCATTACCCTTATACCTCATAGAAGTTAAAGAAGTTAAAAGACTACTTGCTTCCCCTTCCTCATTTTTAGCAAAATATTTCTCAATTTGAGCAAGGAACTTATTGCCATTTTCACTTTCCGTGATAGAGCCCCGAAAAGACTCCGGAATGGAGTGCATTAATGATCATCAGACACATGCGAATTGACCGTTCCCACTTCTCTATATTAGTCGTATTTAGCTGTACCTCAGTAGAAGTAGGTTTATCGGTCCTTAATACAAAGTCCAAATCCATACGCTTGAGAAGTATCTCTAGGCTTTCCTTCCAAATCTTGAATTTTGATCCATTCAACTTAGGGATTGAACTCAGATTTCCAGATATTTGAGTAAGACCAACTGAAACAATAAACAACAAAACATATGCTCACAAATAAAATATAATAAAATAATTTTACATATGTGGTGGGTCCCTTTAATAAGATATCTAACACAACATTGATGTCCAGCCTTTGGGCAAAACCACTAACTGTAAATGGTACTCTCAACGTAGTAATCAAAGTACTAACAATTAACTCTATAAAAAAATAGCCTTTCTTTGGACCGACTATTTTTCACAGGAGCAATCCTTATAATTGCCACATACTTATTACCACATGCATACCCACAATTTGGCTAATTAATTATCTTCCTTTGGGCCGATAATTATCCGCATAAATTCATGAATATGCACATCTTATATTTTAGAAATAAATTAATCAAGAAAACATAGGCTACTTTGGTAACATATTATTTTGACCAATTCAATCTAAAATATAAGACACAATAATATAAAAATATTATTGTACAAAAATAAAAGAGGAAGAATACCAAATAGTCTACCAATATTCACTCAAAATATGCATACACATAATACGCAATTGAAGCTGATAAATATGTGAATATTGCCAAATATCATCAATCAAATTTAAATTTAAATTCACCAAAATATCAATCAAATTTAAATTTAAATTTACCACATTATCGATCAATCTTGAATCCACAACATGATTAATTAATCTTGAATCCATAACATGATTGAACCGGAATTCATATTATGATCAATCTAATTTGAAAATTGAATCATCAATCAAACTTTAGATTCAAATTCACAAAATCATCGATTAATAATCTAGATTTTAAATCCACAAAAGTACCAATTTAAAAACTAGATTTAAATTTAATCAATTATTTTTAAGGTTAAAAAGAAAAACCCCCACTAATTTTCAATAAAGATCATATTGGAAAAATTAGATTGATTAATTATTGACAAAATTGATTAATCAATTTTAGACTTGAATCCACCGAATTCATCACAATAAAAAAATTCGAAATAAAAAATTGAAGCACCAAAATTGAACTGGGATTGAAAAGTAGATTTCTAAATTTATTTCAGAATTAATCAAATAATCAACAGTTTTCAATCAATCGGAACCATATGGATGAAAGAATTGACAATCGGAGGAAGAACAAAACGGAACTAAATAAAAGTTCCCTTTTCCTTTTTTTTTTTTTTTTGAACATTAAATCTATTTATCCATTCCTTACGAAAAACAAAATTGATAACCAAATTTGGTAAACGAATTTAAACCGACAAATCTACATGACAATTCATGCTCTGATACTACTTGTTTAGCATAAATACTTTTAATCTATATTGAAGTAGATAAACCCTAGGATCATTCATTGCCAAATTGTCAAGGAATAAACATACTGGATTCCATTGAGAAACTAATGAAGCTTCATAAGATGATGATGGATGACTATGATTTTCTTTAACCAAAAGTCTGAATGCCTTAGGGGATCTCTCTCCTGATATGGGATTCAAGGAAAGACTGAGTGCTATATTGGTTTTGTATATTTGGGACCATTGCCCTAAGGTCTCTTTATATACTAGTTCAATCAGGGTTCCCATTAAACCTAATTAACTAGGAATAGGCTTCTATCCATTAAGTCCATACTCAATTAGGAATCTAGGGTCTTAATTAATTAGATCACATAAGAGGGCCTAATCTAATAAAATAACTGTTGGGTTTTATGTCCTAAAACTTATGGTTTATAAACATTAGAACTTATTCTGAGAATTCGATAAAGTTGTTGAACATATTGTTTTTTAAAAATCCAATAAACCTAAGTCTCTTGACTATTATATGAGTACTTGAACTTTATGTGGAGACATACAAGTGGATCAGGTTCGAGTAAATAGTCAAAATGATCTATAGTATATGAATAAGGTTGTGTACCTTATTCTGGTAACACTATTGGATGCGGCCTACTCTGTAGTTTTTACAAAGTGTTGTAAAGTGTTGCATACGAAGTGATCCTAATTCATACATGTTGAGAAATGAGGAGTGGGGGTGTCCTTTGCAAATGAGTTTTATACAAGATCGAACCATGAAACTTATCATTCTTACTTTATAATGTTGTTTACTGTTTAAGACTGACTATTTCAAAGCGATGACCTAGGTAACTTAACCTTAATCCTGAGCTAACTATGAACTCCTATTTATTCGGGATTATCCTTTGATCTGCAAACGGTGAGACTAGACCAAATGCCTCTGCTCAATAAGCTTACCATTTTGGGGATAAGACTGGATGAATAGCTGGGAACATCGGGTGCAAGAGGGAATTCATTCTTGCCCGATTAGGGTTAGTAGAGAGGTTGTTCCCTTCAATGTTGATTCTGGGTCTTGAACAAGAGACCTCACCCTCTCATTGGCCTAAGAGAGATTCAATTTTTTGATTGGATCACAAATCAATTGTTCATTAGGGGATCAGTGGAACTTAAGAAACAAGAAGTAATTTCGGGGGTAAAACAGAGATTCGACTTAGCCGTTATTACGAGCAACCTGTGAAGGGTTAACTTATAAATCATGGTTATATCGAGTGGACATAATATATATACAGTAGAGAGAGTTCAGCTTTGGACTTTAGTGGAATTACCCATTAGTTAACGAATGAGGGTTAGATCGGTCTAATGAGTTTAGCCGATTAATCTTGGATTGTTGGAGCCCATGATCTGTAGGTCCGCGAGATCCCCCTACTAACTCGTAAATAGATAAGCTCTAGAATAACGTGATAAGTTAATTTGAAGTGTTCAAATTAGAATTAAATGAATTTGGAGAAATAATATATAAATATGATTTAAATATTTGAAGATGGAATTGTGTTAAAAATTAATTTAAATTTGATATTAAATTAATTAGAATTATTTAAATTGTTTAAATCATTATTTATTAATTTTATTAAAGAAAATTAATTTATGAAATTAATTTTGTAAAATTAATAATATTTTGAGTTAGTAAATAAAATTGATTTTTGAAATCAATTTTGATAAGATTGAAAAAGAAAAGAAAAAAAAAACACAAAGTTGGAAAAACTGATTTTCCATTTATTCCATGAACTAGCTCACCAACAACCCACTTTAACTCTACATTAACTCCAAGCATGAGGTGCATCTCATGTAGCAAGCTTCTTAGCGTGAATGTCTGCAATATATAGAAGATTTTGGAATGTTTTGGAGTAGAGGAACTGAACAAAATTCTGAAAAAAAGTTTAGAGAAGAAGGGTGTTCTTCTCCATGGTTGCTGCTGTGAGCTTCTCCAAATTCCCTTAATTTCAGCTTATTTTGAGTCCCACTACTCAATCTTGAGCTCCAAGAGGATAGTAGGAAAGATCTTAGGATGATCTACAACAAGATCTTGTGGAGATTTGCAGCTGAATTGAAGCTTAGAGGAAGTTCTTCAAAGGTATGTCATGAAACCCATTTTTTCTATTGAAGCATGTTTTCTTTTCTGCCAAAATTAATGAATTAGAGTGCTTATGGATCTTGGTTTCTTCTGCTACACATTGGTACCTTCCAACAATAACCCAATGTGATAAATTATTAATCCACATACATAGCCCATACTTTAATTAAACATATTATTATTTAAATATGTCTAACAATGCATAAGTATCTATTCATGTTTTTAACTTATAAAATACTATGCCATATAACTCCTATCTCTAGAATCCATGCCCAAGTTAAGAATGGATAAAAGGCTGACTTCTTTCCTTCTGTAATGAGTTCCACAACCACTTACTCTTTCGAGCAATTAGTTATATTTCTATTTAAATCGATTGATCAGATGGATCTAAGCAATAGATTAAGCACACATCAAACAAGATGAACTTCAACTTACACAAAATTTATGAGAATGCTAGTTCATTCTTCCTAATCCATTAAGAAACTAGTTGCTCATGATGGAAAGATATGAGAGTATAGATGGATAAGAAGTGATGGAAATCATGATTTATATTTAAAATAAAGAGAGTATTTCAATCTCAATATCTAAAATAAAATTTCAAGTCAGAACGAAATATATATGTAGAGATAAAAATGTCAATTTGTTGGTCACAATCTCTTGTTTCCTTTGGCTTTAATGACTGACTAACTCGCTGGTGCTATTGGTGACGATGGTGATGCTTTCTTCCTAATTGAAGAAGAAAACTAAGCTCTTACTTAGAATTCCTCAAAGAGAAGCTCAAGAGGTTAAAGACAATGAAGGAAAAAATTGGGTAAATATCGGTCAATCTCTTGACAAAAAACAGACAATTTGAGGTGAAGATCATTGGGCTATTTATAGAGGTACAAAAGAATGATCGTAACTTCTTTCTAATGATGATCTAACACCTTGCATTTAATTCTATGTCCTGCTATGCCAACTTCCTCGCGTCATAGATTCATTAGTTTGTCGCGACTGCCTCAAATTAGTTACCAACTTACATTTTGATTAGACTGCCACCACCTATGCGTTTTTCGTTCGCATGAGTCTTCTTTGCGTGCAAGATGGTGTTGATCTGATCTTCTTATGCGTCTAGTGGCTACAACTTTTGTTTTCTCATTAAATCAGCTTCTTTTTCATTAAAATCATGCGTTTAGGTATGTTAGATTTTATAATTTACAGGATATTAATTTCTTTAAATGCTTGAACACAAAGTTTATCTATTTACATGATTTTCATTCCAAGTTAATGCATTTTCCACTGAGTTTTCCTAATTATTCTAAACAAAGAGCGATAATAAATTGTATTTCTACAAGTTATCATGCAGCTCGTGGCAAGTGATGAAAAAAATTTGGTGTAATGCACGTGCACATATCAAGTGTAATAATATAGTAAAGACCTAAGAGATCGAGTATCATACTTAGGGCATCAGATTGATAATCTTTTATCTATTTTAAAAATCATTCCCATTTTATTTAGAGATATACTTTTGATGTAAATTGATTAAACTAAACTAAGAAAGCGATAAAAGGATCAAGTATAGAAATTATTAACAAAGAGATGTTCTAGGGAACAAACTTCATCCATGGAATTACTAAAACTCAATTGTTTTAACTCTTGAACCAATTAATACAATACTTATATCTAGAAGTCTTTTATCTAGATTGAATATCTCAAAAATCAAAAACAATATTTTCTTTCACTTAATTACTAATTACTAATCACTTGAAACTAGATAACTAAGCAAAACATTAAGACTCTTTATCAATAATCTCTACCGTTATCCGACTACTTCTAGTGCGTTCTAACGATAATCTAGCACGCTTGATCTAATATAGGATTATCTCGTTAAACTAAGATTCTAAATCATGAAATCATTTAAACATTCAAAGGCATCAAGAACGGTTATGCTAGAAAGTATTAATGTAAATTGAATTCAAAATCTACAAAAGTGTTTAACAATACTCCACAAAATCAATCTAACCCTAGAATAATGAGAACTTAGTCTAACATGACTTTCATAGATAGAACCAACCATAGAATGAAAAATAAACACTACAAAATTTTCACCTTTCCCCATGCAAAAAAAACGTCGGGCAAAGTATTAAAAACATCGGAATAGGTTATGCTAATGCATTTTTTTCGTCGGCATAATCATCGTCGTATCAATGTCGGGAGAAGTTCCTCTCGACGAAAACTATTTTCGTCAGCACAAGTACCATTTTTGGTAACGCAATTGTTTGCATCGGCATATGTGTTTTTCCAACAAAATACATTTTGCGTCGAGAAAAGCATAGTCTTAAACAACAAAAATTCAGTTCAATAGACAGATTTTTGCCAATGTTTATTTGTGTCGACATAAGTTGTTTATAATTTTATATATTTTTTGTAACAATTAGATAACCAATTTTTTATTTCATTAATACCTAATTATGCACAAACAAAAATTAATCTTCAAATAAATCGATTGGGGATAAATATAACAAAAGTAAGCTCATATATTTAAAAATAAGACTAATATTCAATACACAAGCTATAAAAATCTACAAACAAAAACTGTGTATACAATTAAATTTGAGCTTTTCTAACTTCTTACAAATCTCCTATACAAAAATAAAAATAAAAATAATGTTCCCTAAGCCAAAATACCCTAATCCAAAATAAGTGAGATACTAAACCAAACTAAGTAATCATCTCACAAAATCTTCCCACAATCTCCAAAAAAAAATGATCTTTAAGAATTTATACGAACAACCTGAAATGGGAAAACAAAATATTATTAAAGATTTCTTAAAATCAACAAAGAAAAATGCACAAAAAGACCTTAACAATCACAAAAAGACTTAGATAAAATATTTAAATGGTTATGAGGAATGATCCTGTTCGCACAAGATTTCAAGAGAAATTTATTTCGTGAAACTTGAACATTGTGTTTGTATTAATTTTGTGGAAAATGAGTACAATCTCTAATGCATAATATTTTGATGCTTTTAAAATAAACTATACTCTTTAAGCTGGTTGATCTTCTTGAATGATTGGCCTTTGGGCTTGTTGATCTTCTTAGATAATCGACCTTTGAGATTGTTGATCTTCTTAGATGATCGGCCTTTGGGCTTGATGATCTTCTTGGATGATCTCCCTTTGGGCTTGTTGATCTTCTTGGGTGATCGGTCTTTGGGCTTGTCGATCTTCTTGGATGATCGACGTTTGGGCTTCATAATTTTCTTGGAAGATCAACCTTTGGGCTTGATAATCTTCTTGGACAATCAGCCTAAGGCTTGTTGATCTTCTTGGATGATTAGTGCTCGCATGAGGCTTCCGAAGAAACTTGTTTCATGGAGTTGAACTTGAGTTAGTGTTGGTATTGAGGTTGATTTGATGCGATGTGGTTCGATCTCTAGTACTTGATCCTCTGATTCTCTCTCGGTTGAATGTGTACGCTTGATGTATAGAAGCAGAGCATGTGGATGTTCTTGAGCTTGGACTTTTGGAAGAATGCTTCTGTCTTCAAAGGACTTCAGTCTTCAAGCGTGGTCAGAATGTTGTATCTTCAAAGGACTTCAGTCTTCAGAATGCTTGTATCTCCAAAGGACTTTAGTCTTCAAGCATGGCCAAAATACTTTTATCTTCAAAAGATTTCGGTCTTCGGAATGTGTAAAGCCTGAACCCTAATTACTTTAAGTAAGAGTAAGTAATGAGATGTCTCTTAATGAGTTAAATGAAGCCATGTTTTAGGAGGGTTAGAGGCTAGAAGCAAAGAGAAATAAGCTCTTGTGTAGCTAAGTATAAACCCCGAATTCAAAATGTCCTAAAGAAGCATGTTTGGCTAAAGGAATATATATTAAATATCATATAAGTGAAAATCCATGTTATTTAAAGAAGTTGTAGAGAAAGGAAAAGGAAAACACAAAATAAGGAAGCTCGCTTATTGGTTTGACACGTGGCGATTAATCCTTGAATTTGAGGGGCGGCAGGAAGATTAAAAGGGAAAAGGAAATTTGAAAGTTGGGTTTTGGCAATCTACATAAGCAAATTTAGTGAAATCGGTGTCATTTGAAAGCTGGGAGAATCTAGTTTTCAAAATTGTCTTGCCGGAGAAAGATGGTAGGAGAAGAAGAATGGAAAGTGATGAAATTACAGAAGAGACAGAATCTCGGGTTAATCAGGGCCCGAGGTGAAGATTGGGAGCTCTGAGCTAAACTATAAGGAATTTGTGGCTGAAATTTTAAGTTGTAACAGAGAACCTATGCATAAGCATACAGCTGCTTGGGAAGAATAAGCAAACAGCTCACTGTGGAGATTATAGCGAGATTTTGTGAAGATGATCTCACTAATGAAGGAGAACTCGCTAATTTTGTGAAGAGGATCTCGTTAATGAAGGAGAACTCGCTAATTTTGTGAAGAGGATATCGCTAATGAAGAAGATCTCGCTATTTTGTGAAGAGGATCTCGCTAATGAAGGAAATCTAGCTAGAATTTGGGCTGGTATTGCTGGCATCGCTGGCAATGGGTGTCGCTGGTGTCGCTCATGGAGATCTCGTTGGTGTCACTCATGGGGATCTCGCTGGTGTCGCTCTAGGGGATCTCTCTGGTGTCGCCCATGGGGATCTCACTTGTAAGGCAATCTTTGATGATGAAAGTTCCATTAGTAAATGAACTATTTGAGGTATTTTGCTAAGAATTCTAAGTAGTTTAACTGGGAATTATATCCTTTCAGGCCAAGAAGAGCTAGAAAGTGGCGTATAATCCGTTAAGAGGCCAACGAACTGTGAGTGACTATATGATGAATTAATGTTTTAATGATTTAGAAACTATGGTCTCCTTGAAGTTATTTCTCATGCTAAGTGTTGGAAACTATGATTTCTTTGAAGTTATTCTCATGCTAAGTGTTTAAATGAATTGTCAAGCAACGTATTTGTGAAACTGTCTCTCATGCTAAGTAAAGTATGTCTTCCATGGAATTGATATGATTTAAATATGTTATCTTTTCCAAATACTTTCAGCATGTTTAAGTAACTCCATTTTTATGATAAACAAGTATGATGATTTGAGCACTAAGCCTTAGTGTTCAACTAAATGTTTATAACTAGTTTTACTTAAAACGCGATACTGAAGGACATTTGAGAAGGTATTTGATCAACTTGGTACCGAAGGACAATAGAGAAGGTACTGAACCAACTTGTTACCGAAGGACATTTGAGAAGGTATCTTAGCAGCTCGATACTGAAGGACGTTTGAGAAGGTATCTGAGCAGAAGTACCTAAGGATACTGAAGGACAATGAGAAGATATCCTAGTCAAGTACCTGAGGATACTGAAGGACAATGAGAAGGTATCCTAGTCAAGTACCTAAGGATACTGAAGGACAATGAGAAGGTATCCTAGTCAAGTACCTGAGGATACTGAAGGACAATGAGAAGGTATCCTAATCAGGTACATAAGGTTCGACAGTACTCAATTATAACCACGTGCACGTAGGTAATACGACGTCAAGGGATTGAACAAAGAGTTCTCCCCGACTAAGGTTGACGTTGAGGGTTAGATTTAGTAGTTCACTCTCAACTAAGGATAAAGACAGTTGTATCTTCTCATAGACTATAAGGATAGTTTGAAATTGTTAATGCTTATGAATGTTTATCAATGCATGATGTTACTAATATATGAGTTTTTCAAGTATGTTTTCCATATCTAACACATGCTAATATATTTACAGACTAATTAAACACGATTTAAGCCAACTTATTTTATAGAGTATGAAGCATGCGTTAGGGTTAAAACTAAGCTTGGTGTGCTATGTTTATATACCTAAGATTGCTAAAGTATATGCGTTGTTATTCCTAAACACAATGAAGAGGAGTACTGGAGGTAGGAAAGGTATATGAATAAATGTACCTAAGGTGTTGACGGTACATAGAAACCTCCACGTACACATGGGTAGTTGTGAAGGAGAGGCCAAGTATGGATCTCTTAGGCCATCCACCAGCAAAAGAAGGCTGAAATATGGGTCTCTTGGCCGATAACAGACGTTGGGAGCTACAGCGATGTATGCTCGTTCTCAACTAGAGAATAATGATCTTTAATGGTGTTTAAGAGTGGTTATCAATGCTAAGTTTGAAGGAAATTGCTTGAGATACCCATTGATATATTGAAAGAAATCGACGTAGGGATATCTCTTAGCCATAGTTAAATGTGAATAGGTCGAAGTAGAGGTCTCATACGACCATGGTTTGACATTGGGAATTAGAGCAATGAATGTTCATTCTCAACTAAGATTCTAGTTCCAAATGCAATGGTTTTAAAGGTTTTATGTACACGTTTGCTTGGTATACTTTAGTTTCAGTATTATGATTCCAAACTTTCAGTTTTGAGCATGAGATTTATATTTTATTAAGTCACTCATTGGACTTTTAGCTCAGGTTTTCAAATGTTTTCTTTCAGGTAGCGGTCAGTTCCCAAAAGACTTTTTTGCTGCTGCTTTGCCACTCAAAGAAACAGGTTGAAAGAAGCGTAATCGAAGACCTGTATTAGTTAGTACACATGTGTCTGTCTAGTGACTAATATTCTTGATAGGGCTCATTATGTTGTATTATCTATGTAAAAACAATGTTGTGAAACCCTGTAATATAAGTGTGTTAAGCTTTGTGTTATTATGTATGTATTCAGGGTTTGAATATTATTTTAAGATAAGTTAGGCAGTAAGTGCCAGTAAAAGGGTTGGTAACTGCTGCAGTCACCATACCGTCTAGGTTAGGAGGGTAATCTGGTGCGGGGTGTGACAGAATGCTTATATCTCCAAAGGACTTTTGTCTTCAAGCATGGTCAGCTTCAAGAGTCAAAGAGTCTTCTAATTGTAGAGAACTCCTTTTAAGTTCTCTGAAGTGTAGAATTGCTAACCCCTCCAAAGGAGAAGAGCTTCTCTATTGATAGAGTTCACAAGTAGCCTTGGGTTTGACCCTTGGGTTTGAGGAGATTGAATATTCAGCTTGTAGGTTGGGAAAATACAGCCAGTTTGTTGAAATCTTCTAACCTTCAAAGCTTTAAATAATTTAGATTGATCTTCAGTTCTTCAGTATTTGAGAACTTCATTCTTAGAAAATTGAGAAGCTTCAGTCTTCAACACTTGAGAGCTTAATAGCATTGGTTTTCAAGAATTAGGAGCTTCAGTATTTGGATTTTAAGAGCTTAAGTCTTGGATCTTGGTGGCTTAAATCTTCAGAGCTTTAATATGTCTTTTGATCTTCAAAATTTTAGTATGTCTTCTGATCTTTAGAACTTTGGAGGAGTTGTGTTCTTCAGATCCTCGGAGCTTCAAAATTTCAGATCTTCAGAGAGCTTTGGTCTTCCATTCTTCCAACCTCCCCCTCAAATGAAGAGGTAAGACCTCTATTTATAAAGGTTTCTCATTGACTTTCATGGGCTTGGGCCCATTTGCTTTATTGAGCCCAAATTGAGCTTTGGCTTAATCTTTAATTTGGTCTAAAATTTCACCATGGGCTTGAATTGGATTAGGCCCGAGGGACTTTAATTACTCGCCTGATCCAACTTATAATTTTTCCAATAGGATTGGACTTTCTTTGATGATGTGGTAACTTGTGATTCGTCGAAATTTCTCATTCAATAGATCCCTCTCTCAAGCTACAAACATGTCATCAATGTTTATAATTAAAACATTAACACACAAACAACCATTTTACTCTCTAAAAAGAGATTAAAATGGTTATAATTAAGACGTGAACCCTCCCCCACATTACGAATATGTCATAAATCCACTTAAACAAATAGATAAACGCCCTTTAAATCTCCACAACTATCGGATCCCTACAAATATGCCAAGAACTTGTTCCTTCCATAATTAGGCTTCAAGATATAAACACAATTACAACATATNCTAAATCCACCTAAAATTTCTTTCATGGTTAAACCCGTCATTCGATAGTCCTAAAAGCATATAACTAAACTCTTGGATCCCTATAAATAAATCCAAGAATAAAGTTCTTTTAAAGTGCACAATTAGGCTTTTAGATAATTTAAAAAAGAATTAAAACATATACATCCACAACAAATGGATCCCTACAAATAAGCCAAGAATTTGTTCCTTTAAATTCCACAATCAAGCATCAAGATAATCTGAAACACAATTATAATATATACATCCACCCCCTCCCTCCCAAGCTATGAACATGTCCTAGTTCCACCTAAACGTCATTTAAACTACAAAGTAGTAGCAAATGCATAGAAAGCGTCGAAGTGAATCTCTCCCCCCTAAATCCACCTAAATTCTTCCAAGGCTAAACCCGTCATTCGATAGTCTTAAAAGCATATAACTCAACTCTCGGATCCCTATAAATAAATTCAAGAACCAAGTTCCTTTAAAGTGCACAATTAGGCTTTTAGATTATTTAAAAAACAATTACAACATATATATCCATAACTAACGGATCCCTATAAATAAGGCAAGAACTTGTTCCTTTAAAGTCTACAATTAAGCTTCAAGATAATCTAAAACACAATTACAACATATACATCCCCTCTCCCCGCCTCCGCCCCCTCCCTCCCAAGCTACGAACGTGTCCTAGTTCCACCTAAACGCAATTTAAACCACAAAGTAGCAACAAATGTATAGAAAGCGTCGAAGTGAATCTCTGTCCCCTAAATCCACATAAAGTCTTTCAAGGCTAAACCCGTCATTCGATAGTTTTAAAAACATATAACTCAACTCTCGGATCCCTATAAATAAATCCAATAACAAAGTTTCTTCAAACTGTATAATTAGACTTTTAGATAATCTAAAAAATAATTACAATATATACATCCCCCCCTCCCTCTCTCTCTCTCAAGCTACGAATGTGTCCTAGTTCCACCTAAATGCCATTTAGACCATAAAGTGGCAACAAGTACACTAAAACACACATATTTAAAGTAGCTACCATAACTGTAGGATAGCCACAAAACAAACAAATGAAATTCCTAAATGTACTAAAATGCTCTTATTTGAGGTGGCTACCATAATTGCAGGATAGCCATAAACAACCGAATTAAGTTATTAAATTCACTAACCAAGAACTAAACGTTGTCATAATGTACCTAGTTGTTCGAAGATCCATCGTCTGTAATTCAATAAACAAATTTATTCTTTACATTCAATGGGAAATGAATAAAACAATAATGAATTTGTATCATGCCATACAAATTCATTTTGCACTTAAAGAAAGAATTTCGACCCACAATAATGATTGAAATTGAAACATTCTATACTCTTCTTATTCTTCTCTATTTTTTTCCTACACAAATTATAATTTATTAGTTCAACCAATTTATGTAAACAATAAGTACAACAAACACATAAAATTTGCCACTTCCATGAATTGTACAACTCCATCAATGTATTCTCTTGAAAATCTATCTCTAAACTTAATCCAATCCTTATTCATCGTTGAACCAAATGAATAAACTGTGAAATTTAACACTAGCAAGTAAAAAGTGTGAAATTTAGTTAATTAAACATCCTTAGCAATTCCATTTTAAAACTTAAAGCATATTATATCCATAAAAAGGAAAGATTAAACTTTAATATTAACAAATGAATCTCATATACAAAATCAAAACCAAAATACACAAATAATCCATCCTTCATTATATCCATCCATACAAACCAAATATAGAATAACAATTTCATTCATATATAAATGAATATCCTAATTCCAATATGAAACAAATACATAAATCCATCTTAAAAGAAAGAGAAAAAAAAAAAACAGAACAACTAAAAGCTTATTTTAAATGGATTTATATATCAATTTTATTAAAAACAAAACTCATTATCAGAATAATAACATGAACACAACCCATAGACACATTTATTAGGAAAAAGCAAAAAGAAGGAAAACCAATCAGTGGGTGTGGTGGTAGTGTGCGGTTAGGGGGAAAAAGAATAGTGTGGGTTTTTTAATGTCTTTTGCCAATGCATATTTCGTCGGGATAAGTTTGAATTTTTTTGGCATAAATTTCTTTTAAAAAATGTCCATGTTGCCATATTTTGACCGATGCATTAAATTTTTGTCGGAATAAATACGTTTATGCCAACAAAAATGGATGCATCGGGCAAAACATATTGGAACAAGTAAAAAATCTTGTAATGAAAGAAGGATCAAAGATACAAAAGAGAGAGGTGTTATTTGACATTCCAGTACCATCTCTGTGGTGATTTCGACCCTTCAACGCTCTTCAATCAACTCCGACATCAAGGACCTCTGTACTCTACTCATAACTTTCTCCAGGCATAGAAAAAATCCCAAAACTAGATGATTGTGGCCGGCCAAAAACCCTAGTTGAAATGGAAAAACTTTCCAAAAGTTACATAAAACTTTCCTTAAATTGGCCTTAACACCATTTCTCCTTAATGTGGCACTCTTGCATAGTGGTGTGGTGCTAGTGCCTTTCTTTTGCATGCATGATACTTCTTTGAATAGCACTATTCGTCGTAGGGTGTCGTGGCGATGCCCTATTTTGGGCATTCCTTGGTTTTTTCTCTATCTTTTTTTATGATTGACTCGGTTTGACTATCTTGGACAAATTTGGTCCGTTTTAGCTCTTTTTAACTCAGAATCTCTAAAGAACACTAGCAAACAAACTGAAATCTAATAAAATCATTTGAAAACTATTCTGAATCCAAGACAAATAACACATATTTTAGATGCATTTCAGCAAGCACTCAGAGCGAGGATGATTACTCCTCCGATGATCATCACCACACCACAATGAAAGAAAGAGTGTGCTTCGAGGGTCCAATTTTAAAACTTGTAACTTTGAGGGCTCAATTTTTACTATTAAATGTTTGTGGATATAATCACAACTAACACCACACTTTAGGGATGATTTTCGCAATTTATTTCCCTACAAATTTTGAGATGATTGAGATGAAACTCAAATCAAACTATTAAAATGTGATATAATTAAATTTATCATAACCTATTGTCTTTGGGTTAGTTAGTTATGTAACATGATATCAAAGCAGAAAGTCTAGTGTTCAAACTTCTGTATTCTCATTTCTTTTTCAATTGATATTGATGTTCAACTTAATGTGTCTTCTACAATTTTTCAAACCTACAGAGTGAGAATCAAATCATTGAAGCTAAATTAATGTAAAAGGGTTGGTAAGGAAAACAATTTATGACATAAGAAAATGTTGGAGAAGAGTGATATATATACACATGTGGGCAGTTTGCAGGCTGAAAGAGGAAGAGAGTCCCCACAAACATTTTTTCAGATGCAAAATGCTGTTTTCTTTGTCACTTTGCTACCATAATTTACACAAAAACTGCAAAAAAAGTAAATACATTTGTGTTATTTACAAAAGTTCTCACACTTTTAATAAAATGATGGTTAAAAAAAAACCAACTCTTTAAAAGACTCTGCAAAAACCTTCAAATAAAAATATTCTTTTGTTTTACTTTTTCTCTATTCCATCTGTGTGCTAAGTATTTCATTGTCCCATTGCATTAAATAAGTTCCTTTCATTTAATTTATTTAGTTAGGGTTAGAGATAAAGGCAACCAACATAACCAAACATTTATTAGATCAACTGACATGGTTAATTAATTAGCATTGAGTCCAATGTTTATCATAGACAAAAATAACTCATCTTTAGACATCAGTGTGTCCTTTAAGTTTTGTCTGGAAGACTCTTCTTAACCACATTTAATTTTAGTTCATGTTTAAGAGTGATTTTAAAATTGTCAAAATTACTTATAATTTTAGTCACTCAAAATTAATTTAATGTTAAATTTTATATTTTTAAATGTATTTATCATATCATCAAAATTAGTTTTGAAGGATTAAAAACATATTTCATAATAATTTTGAAAAGGAATATTATTAGATGATAAAACTATTGGAAATATTTAAAATAGCAGCAAAATATCACAGTTTCTGTTGATCATGATATAAATAGACACGGTAGTAGTTTATCGTGGTCAATCACAGAAAGAAAATGAAATTTTGCTATATTTGTAAATATTTTGATTCATTTTCCTATATTTGAAAATAACCCTTTTGAAAATGACAAAAGTGATTTTAACCATTTTAGAATCACTCCCAAATATGCCTTTAGGGTTTGTTTAGAATAACTTTTTAATTGGTTAAGAACAACACTTGCAAAGTCAAATTCCAGGACCTTAAAATTTTGTGCATATAGTTATTGGGAAAAATCTCTCACTACTATTTGTAGAAATAAGAATAAAAAAAAGAAAAAAAGAAAAAAAGAAAATGAAAATGAAAAAATTAAATTAAAATAACGAAACTAACAAATACAAAAATTTAGGTAGAAAACTCCAAAATAGAGAAAACCCACAATTCACCAAAAAAGAAAAATGTCAATTACAAGTGCACTCTCTAAAAGCTTTTATACACTCATATTCTTTTTTCTCACTCTCAAACAAGAGAAGACAAAAGGAAATTTAACTAAAGTTAGCATACTGAAGCTTAAAAGGTATCTAACATGAACAATTTGAAACTAAAGATATAGGCTCATTTTATATTACTTGGAACTCATCGCTTCTTTGAACATTTTCGATGTGGGACAACTGTATTTCTAACATTTTATCAAAATCCAACAATACATGGCCTTAAAAATGTCAATCATTTACAATGTTCAACATGATTGTGGGTAAGAAGCCATAGGATCAGGTATATGAAAGAACCAAATTGAAAAGCAAAACGTGAACTGTAAAGAACAAAATAAGTTGTTTACTAACAATGTGTTAGCTACCTTCACGGGTAGAGGGAGAGAGCAATTTTATTATTAGAGGAGAATATCATATAATACAATTACAGAGACACCAATGAGATTAACGAGTTTATATATGACATCCCTCTAAACTCTACATTCAAAATCTTAAATAACATATAATGCATATACAATTTAGGTTTCGGGACATTATCCCTAAACCATCAACATGGTGTATTGCCAGATAACAGATTCAAGATATTCCAACATGATCAATTTTACAATTATATAAGGACCAATCCAACGCTTCGCTTTAGATTATCAAACAAATAGTATATTGAAATTTCTTAACTGTTAATTTGTGTTTTTCTTTTTGTTTTAGTTTATTTTCACTCTCTCCAATTGTACTCTCTTAACTTAATTGGTCTAGTGTTTAGCAAATGGCACTAACTCTACAATTTGCTATCCTTTTATATATATAGATATTGAGAATACATAGCATAGCATGTGTGGTGTTAATACTATTTAAAAATATAGATGCTATATAATTATTTGATAATATTATTGTGGCAAGAAAACTTATCTCTAAATTAACTAATCAATCATACATTGTTATATATAATAATTACTACCTAGTACATTGAATTGTAGCACATATAATTGACTATTGTGTTTCATCATTGTGTTCCAAGTATATGTATATAATTAAATAAGGATTATATTTTCCTACACCAGTTGGTAATAATAACTAAATTGTTTAATCAACTCCTACTGACATTTTGATATGGGATATTTTAGTATTTAATGAAAAAAAAATATTTAGGTATATTTCACACAACACCTATTTTTGTACATTCCACCATATTATCTAATCATAATTTGACACGTGACAAATTATTCTTAGAATAATTCTTGATTGCATTCATTTTCATGCACCGTCTAAATAGAAAAAGTATATGTTCTTTTGAAAAAGAAAAGTTGCCACATGAAAACTTGTGATTGAGAAGTTGGGTGAACTTTACAAGGATGGATATAGTCTCGAATGCACTCAAAGTATTTTTTTATTCTTACTTTTTCAAAATATGTTATCTTATTTAAAAAAAATTTAACGATAAATCTATGGAACCAATATTTAAGAGACGTTGAATATCACACGTTAAAAAGATTTTTGGTCTTTTACCTTTCTTTAATATGTTATTAAAGCACATGAAATTCAAACGAATATTTAATTAAAACAAAATTTTGAAATAGTCAACGAAGCACTATCTATGGAAAGAGTTCGTAATCTTTAAAACACCCTCTACAAATCCACTGTTGATTGGAGAGGTAATTTGGCTCCTTATTCACCTTTATAAAATAATCACAACTCTTCCTCCCCATCACATAGAGATTTGAAAAGACCAAAAAAGACAAAATGATAACAGTGGAAGATTTCTACAAGGTGATGTGTGCGATGGTTCCACTGTACTTCGCAATGCTAGTGGCTTACAGTTCTGTGAAGTGGTGGAAGATTTTCACGGCGGAGCAATGTGCCGGAATCAACCGTTTCGTGGCGGTGTTTGCAGTGCCGATACTATCATTCCACTTCATTTCTCAGAACAACCCTTTTGAGATGGACACTAAATTTATATTGGCTGATACTATCTCTAAGGTTTTTGTTTTGCTTTTGCTCTCTGTTTGGGCTGTTTTCTTCTCCGGCGGGCGGCTGGATTGGGTCATCACTCTCTTTTCTTTGGCTACTTTGCCTAACACTTTGGTGATGGGAATCCCTCTTCTCAATGCCATGTATGGTGATTTCACGCAGCCCCTCATGGTCCAACTCGTTGTTCTTCAGTGCATCGTTTGGTATATAAATTTTTTTTCTTTCCTTCCTCCTTAAATCCATTCATTTATTTTGTTTTTGTCGAGACAATGTGGCTGATGATCGTATATTGTTTGTTATTTAAGACAATTTCAAAATTTTTATTTTAAACATATATACCTCGTTTCAATTATTAAAAACAAGTTAGACTTAGTTTAATTAATTTTTTCGAATTATATCGAAAGCTTAGTTTAAAGTTTTAAAACGTTATGTATGTAGAAAGTTTGAACCTCAGATTTGATTTTTTTTTTAATGAAACTTGAAGAAGAATTTGGATTTATTGGTTGGAAAACAAAGTTTGTGGGCCTATTGTTTGTTTAGACTTTTTTCTCTTTTTTTCTTTTTTATTTTTGAAATTACACTAAACTGGATTTTTCATTAATTGCTTTATAAAGGCAGCAAAAGTATAAGTTTGGTATAATATATAAACACTCGTGTGATATGTGAGTAATTATTATACTATGTACAATTAGAGTGCATGATTCAATTATATTCATATCAGAATGTTACAAAAATTATAATGAAAGATTTTGATATAAAGTTTGATATCTTATTTTGTAGGTATACATTATTGCTCTTCCTCTTTGAATATAGAGCTGCGACCTTATTGATACAAAACCAATTCCCTGGCTCTACTGCCGCGGCCATAGCTAAAATCGAAGTCGATGCTGACATCATTTCTCTTGACGGTCGAGATAAACTCTTAACGGAAACGGACATCGACACACGAGGTCAAATTCGAGTACGAATTTGCCGTTCGACCTCATCGGCACCTAGCTCTGGCCTGTCGTCCATCGGCATTACTCCAAGAGCCTCAAATCTCTCCAATGTTGAAATCTTCTCCATCAATACCCCGACTCAACCCCACGGGCCACATCGATCAACCGACGTGTCGTTTGACTTGGGATCAGGGTATGGGTCATCGGATGCGTACTCGCTGCAACCGACACCACGCGCATCAAACTTCAATGAGATGGACATGGCAGGGAACACGCCGATGTGGGGGAGGTCCCCGGTGGGAGGGAGAATATTCCGGCAGGGGAGTCCGGTGGTGAAGATGGCGTGGGAGTCGCCAGAGAATGGAGTAGAGGGACAAGGATACAAAGCTGAATTGCCAGGTACGTAGATTGTTGTCGTTTTTAGGAGGTGAAGGGACAAGACAGTGTCGTTTTGAAAAGGACTAATTAGAGTAAAATAAAAACAAACAACGTTGGGGAAAGTGGACAGATACTTTTCAGGTGGCATTTGTACGTTTTGTCTCCTAAAAGACTGGGAGGTGGGCCACCCCTTGTTAACAGAATTAACTAACCATATTTAGTTTTAAAATTAAAATAAATAAATAATAATAAACTCAATTTAAAGAAAACATTTCAAATCAACACGAATATAATTCAACTAACATAAACTTGTACTATCAACTTTTGAATCTGAGATTCGATCTCCTAACTCGCATATCGCAAAAAAAAAGATAAATTGTAAGAACCACCCTTAAAATATGATAGTAATTACAATTATGCCTTCAATATTTAATTATAAAATTTGAGCTCTCAAACTTATAGAAGTGTTAGAATTAGACCCTTAACTTAATAATAATTGTAAAAATTAAACTCCTTAAGTGATAACAATTGAACCTTCAAATTTATGTAATTTACTGGAAAAAAATCTCAAATATATTAATTTACACATTAAGAAGAAACAAAATCTCAAATACTCCTTCAACTTCAAAATGTTTTCATTTTAACTCTTAAAATTTTAGATTGTTATAAAAAAAAAAGAGTATTTTTCAGTAGAACATGATTTGATGTATTAAAATTAAAAGACAAAGAGACAGTTTTTTTTTTTTAAAAAAATAACAATAGAGACGTTATTTATAATATCATTCACGTAAAATGATGTGATAATTGATGTATAAGAATTAATTTTACTTATTATTTTATAAATGATGTCAATTATATCTTGAGTTGAAATGAATCATAACAATGCTCTTTAATCGTAAACAAAGTTACATGTACTTTCAAATTTTTACACATGTTTTTAATTGTCACGTTAATATTTGTGTACATCATGTCTAGAAATATTTATTTTTTTTTTAAAAAAAAATAAAAGTGCAAGAGTTGAAATGAAACATTTTAAGATCTAGAATCACTGTTAAAATCCATACGAAGTTTACAGGTATTTTATTTAATTTAAACCAAATAATATTAACAATAGTAAAAAAGTTTCATTTTCGTGAAAGAGTATTCCTATTAATCAAAAATAAAAATAAAAATAAAAAAAACACAAAAGAGTGTTAAATAAAGCCTTAACTTTTAGAATTTTGAAAATTTTACAATATATTTATAACCAAACATCTGACATTATAAAATACACATGTCAACCATGCTATGCAAAAGAAATTTGGTTTAAATCTTAACTTTCATCCCAAAACCCTCAAATATTTCATTCTACTCCCTACATTTTCAACATTTTCATTTTATTATTTGAGCCTTTAAATTTATTCTATTTATGTACTTGAATTTAATAATATAAAATTTCAAATATTCATAGATCTATTTCAATTACTAAAATTGTCTGACTATTGATTTCATATTCAATAATTAGATAGGTCAAAGACCTATAATAGACACAAGATGAAAAATCTAATGAATTACTAGATATAAAATTAAAAATTTATCGGTTATTTTTAAAAAACTGTAAGACACAAAATTAAAATTTCAAAATGTCCCTAAGAATTAGAACCTTGTTTGATACTAATCTAGCTATCTTTTAATTGATCAAATTAATTAATATTTAATGAAAATATCTTCAATTACAATCAATTTTGAATATGGAGATAAAAGGAAAAAGAAAATTAATAGAGTCAAAACATAGGTAAATTAATATTTAAAAGATTTAGTGAGGTTTTATTTAAGAATATTTAGGGTGCCATCATTTAGAAGATAGCACGTGCATAATCATGGAGGATGCCTTTAATTGATTCTCCAATTCAGAGTTAGGGGTCAAGAATCCAATTATGATGCAAACAAAATAATTAATCATTATTATTATTATGCCTATAAATTTCTTTCCTTTGATTATGATGTCTAACCACGTTTCATTTTTTTATACTATAAGTTTAATGACATAGTGTTTAATTTAGTCTAAATTTTAGATATCTTATTTGAGTCTATTGTTAAACAATTTTTCTTTTTTAAATGTTAACGTGACATGTTCCTAAATTCTATTAAATGCATGCTCACTAACCATCTTTATAAAATATATAAATGATTACTTCTCTAGTAGCTAATGGATTGTGAGATGAAATTATATGTTCTCTAATATGATATTACAGCATATAAAGTTCAAACGGATACTTGCAAAGGAAAAAAAAAAGAAAGAAAGAGAGAAGACACAATTTATGAATGGTAAATCTAAAGAGACACTATCATGTAAGGACTTGTTGAGGTTCCTACATTGAAAAGAGGAGGATACCTCATCATCTTTCCGAGCAAATTAGTCGTGAGTGGAATCTTATGTTTCACGAATAATTAATTGACATACTAACACTACAAGAAATCACCCTTTTTTCGACGCTTCAAATCACCGGAAAATGCTAAAAAACGCGTCAGGAGATCAACTCCCGACGACATAGTTGTCATCGAGAGTTTGGTCAGGATATGTCCGTCAGGAGTACAACTCTCGATGCAGCAACACATATCGTCAGGAATTTGAAGAAAATACCGATGCCTGTTATACGGCGTCGGGAGTTCGGCACTCCCGACACATGTATAGACATCGTCGGGTGTACTTCGAGTTCCCGACGGCTAGTAAACCATCAGGAGTTCAATTTTAGAAATTCAAATCTGAACTTGAACTCAGCCCTCAACGTTTTTCGTCGGGAGATAGTAATTTATTTTTAGTTTTGAATAACCTATATAACATTATTAAGGAACTCAAAAAAATTCACATGAGAAATAAAAACAACAAATAAAGTCCATAGTTCTTTCTTAAAATAGACAAAAGTTGGCAAAATACATAAAAGAAACAAACAAAAGAAATATGTCTTCACAAATACGTCTCCAACACGACATCTCCAACACATGATCTCGAACACAGCATCTCTAACAATATTTTTCACCTTATCTCTAAACATCATCCTACAAGAAAATAAAAATCATATTTTTTAGTTCCTACAATATTCTTAAAAACAAATAAAATCCTACAATCCTACAAAACAAAGAAATGAGTAACAATCTTACAAAACAAAGAAAATCAACACACTTCCAACATTATATGTTCTCAACCTGAAACCTATACAACCATACAAAGACCACAAGTTACAATCCAAATGAATAACTTATCTTAACCCATCCCAAACAACATTCAAAATTCATAAAGTTCTACACAACCCATTTCACACAATATTCAAAATTCATGAACTTCTACAAATAAACAAAAAAAACTCCAAGTTGAACTCCAAAATAAGTATAAGTAATCTCAATCCACCCCACCACATCCCACACAATATTCAAAATTCATAAACTTCCACAAACAAACAAAAAACTCCAAGTTGAACTCCAAAACAAGTATAACCAATCTCAATCAACCCCCCTCTCCCAACATTCAAAATTCATAAACTTCAACAAACAAACAAAAATTTCTAAGTTGAACTTTAGAAAAAATATAACCAATCTCAACCCACCCCCCACAACATTAAAATTTCATAAACATCCACAACTCGCACAAAATAATTTCAAGTTGAACTCCAAAACAAGTATAACCAATCTCAACCCACCCCACATCAAAATCTAGTTGTTTGAAAACCATAACTGCATGATATTTTTAAACTAAAAATTTCTAGTACTATTTTCATTCGTTTACTTCGTGAACTTCATATAATTCTTAAATTCTACTATTTTGACAAGTAACAAATGGAGGTATTTCCCACTCTACCGTACAACGAGAAATTTTTTAGTATTAAACTCATTAACTATGATGTTTCAATTGGATAGAAATTTGAATTGCTTAATGTAAATTTTAATTTCAAATAAGATAATATCTTATTATTGAAATATGTTTGAATTCACTTGACAAGTATGACATAATAATATATATTGTAAAGAAAAACGAATCATCTAATCTCTAACTTTGTTGTTTTACTTCATATTCACATTGAATTGAAAAACTTTTCAACATTAATCTATTGTATTCAACAAAGCATATTTGTATGGCAGAATATAAATCCAATAGAATTAATGAACTGGATCCTCCTAAAATTAGAGTTAGATTAAGGTAGTGGGTGGGTTGATCCTCCTAAAGTAAATCAAGCATTTTAGGTCTAATAAATAAAAAAAAAAAGGAGAAAGGCTTACCGGACGATGGAAGAACAGACGATAGTCAATAGACTACGGGCAAACGGACGACTTAACGACGGGCGAATGGTCGACTTACCTATGGAAGATGGCGAACAGATGAACGATGGAAGGTGCGGATGAACTACAACGCTACTCTCTCTCTCTCTCGTTTGGTCGGCTCACCCTAAGGTTGAAGAAGGCAAATCTGATCTACCTTATTCGATTTGGGGTTTTATAACCCATCTCCCGATGGTTATCGTGAGCCGTCGAGAGATCCACTGGGAGTTCCCACCAAACTTCCAACGATTTATTTAATTCTTCAGGAGTTTGTTCAATGTGGCTTCCATGTCCCCAACTCCTGATGCATATTGTCGACCTATCGGGAGTTTGGACCTATCTCCGAACGACTTATATATGGCGTTGAGAGTTATCGCTAACTCTCGATGCTGCCCTTACGTAGTCGAACGAGATCCTCTCTCCCGATGATATATCTCCTGACGGTTGTTTTAGGCATCAGGAGAGCCTCTTTTTCTTGTAGTGTAAATTAATTTTTTCTATTCATGATATTAAACACCAACACCCCTCTTTAAAACCTATTTAGAAAACTTCAAATACATAAAATTAAAAAAGATTAATCTTTATTAATAAGCTAAATATATCAAATGATAAAATTTTCTCAATCATAAGTCATTTGGCCAAAAAAAAAAAAAAATGAAGAGTTTATAAAATAGAGATGTTGGATGCCCTTTTCAATAAATTGATTTATACGTTTAAATGTGCTAGTAAACTAATAAGTTAGAGATAAGCAAACATTTTATCAACAAAAACACGTCGTTTAGCTTCTATGACACTTTTTCTCATGGTTGTAGTGTCATGAAAACTAATATTTGATGAAATGATTTGGGATACATGTGTATTTGTATTTTGGGTATTCAGAAAAAGAAATTAGCTTTAGGGACAGCTCCATAACGGCGATGGGTGAGGAAGTAGAAGCAAAAAGAAGCCAAGAAATGCCCAAAGCATTTGTGATGATAAAGCTTATTCTAACAGTGGTTACTCGAAAGTTGTCTCGTAATCCAAATACTTATTCAAGTGCTCTTGCCCTTCTTTGGTCCCTTGTCTCATTCAAGTAAGTTTATATTCTATTCTAACTCAGATTTCAACTTTAGTTTACTGAATAGGACGTTTTAAATCTTTTTTAATGGGCTGTTTTCAACTTTTTTTTCATGTCACAGTACCAAAAAAATATCAAATAAGTTCTCTAAATTTTTACTTTTATATCGAAAAAGTCTTTCATATACTCAATACCTTTTAAGATTAACAAATCTATCATATATCAAATGAAATTGTATAAATATGATATTAAACTTTTAGTTTTATGTCTAATAGATTCGTTTATTTTAAAATAATATTGAATATGTCACATTGAACATTTTTTAGTTTTGAGGAATGCCTATTAAACAAAAGTTTAAAAGTTTAGGCACCTGTTTGATAATAATTTGGTTTTTTGAAAATTAGGCTATTATAAAACAAAACTTCTACACATTGATTTCTTTGTTTTGTTATCGATTTTTGTTTAGAATATTTAATTTTCAAATATCAAGTAATGTTTTGAAAACTAAAAGGAGAGAAAAAAATAGTTTTTAAAAACTTGGTTTTGTGTTTTTAAAATTTAGCCTAATTAAGAATATAAAGTTTAATTTTTGTTAGAAGAGATGAAATCCATGGTAAAGAAGTTATAAAAAAGAACAAATAAAATTTTCAAAATTTAAAGCAGTTAAAGTGTGGTTTAGACATAAATTTCTCAATTTCACATTAACTGGATCAATTATTAGTTTTTAAAAGTGTAGAATATGCCATAAATTTATTGATGTCGAGGGACATATTTGACCAAAAAGTTCAAAGACTAAAGTAACACTTCAACAATTACTTTATCAAATAATAGTTTGTTTGAAATGATTTCGAAGTTTTCGTTTTAAGCCTTTAGAAAGTGATTTAAAACAAACCCTAATTCGTGATTTATACATTTCACATGCGACTTTAGATGGAAGGTGGAAATGCCAAGTTTGGTGAAAGAGTCGATAAAAATAATCTCAGATGCTGGTTTGGGAATGGCAATGTTCAGCTTAGGTAACACAACTAACACACTTGTTTTGTTGTTTAATTTTGTGACATGTTACATGACAAGAAATTAAGGAACAAAATGGTGTGTAGGTTTGTTCATGGGATTGCAGCCAAAAATGATAGGATGTGGGGGAAAGAGGGCAGCTTTAGGGATGGGAATAAGATTTTTGTTTGGACCCATAGCAATGTCAGCTGCTTCACTTGCTGTTGGCTTAAGAGGTGTTCGTTTACACACTGCCATTGTTCAGGTACTTTCGAGTTTGTTCAATTTTGTTCCTAAGTAATTCAACAAAAATTAATGAAAATGTTAATACAAATTTAAAAAGTTTCAACAAAATCAACCATAAACGAATAGTAAAGATTAAATTTATAATTTATTAGAAGCATGATAATTAAAATTGAAATTTGTATTTTAATCATTACTCTTAATATAAAATGGGTAAAATATATAGTACTTTTTGTCCTTGTACTTTTTCATAGATGAAAATAATTTAATTTGGTAACTATTTAGTTCTTATACTTTTGTATTCGTCATATTAATGTCATCCAAAATAAGAGTTGATTTTTATTATGTATAGAACAAATTTTGATTAAGTCTTATTAATTTTGATTAAGTCTTATTAATTTTGATTTTTATCAGGGATAGTGCCTAGCCTAATTTGTTACGGCTACAAATTGAAAAGTATTGAAGTTCAACGATCAAATTGTTAAAAAGAAAATTTATGTATAAAAATACAATCATTACAAACTAATGGTTGGTTCTAATTTGGAACATAAATTTGAATGACATTCTTAGCAAAGTATATCACTTTTTTTAGGAAAAAGTATATATCATTTGTTTAATTATGTAATTGGATACAAAAGTTCTCAAGCAGTATAAAAATCGGTCAAAATATCATTTTGATCCCTATACTTTGAAATTTGTTTAATTTTAATCATCAAACTTTCAAATGTCTAATTTTAGTCCATGTAATTTCAAAAAATCTTAAATTAATCCCTACTACTAGTTTGTTGTGTATTTATTCATTATATTATATAATTTTATTTAATTCTTTTACTTATATATATATATATTGTTCAGGCAGCTCTTCCACAAGGAATTGTGCCGTTCGTTTTTGCCCGTGAATATGGGTTGCATCCTGATATTCTCAGTACTGGGTTAGTATATCAAACCTTTTTATTCTTTTAATTTGTATTTATGAATTTTATTATTGTAATTATTTTAAATAAAAAAATTATTGAAAATATTTTTAGATATAACAAAATTTCAGTATCTATTAGTGATATATAGTGATAAACATTCTATCATTGTCTATCATTGATATACACTGACATTTTACTATATTTGTAAATAAGTTTACTCATGTTCTTTTATTTGAAAATAATCCATTTTATTATCTGGAGTAGTTTGGAGGTCCAATGATCGAAACATTTTAAAACAAATATTTAACTTTTTTTTTTTTTATTAAAAAAAGGTGTTTTACTATTATTTTTTTAAAAGTTTATTATTATTATTATTATTATTTTGGTAATGGTCTAAGGTCTCACAAGTTATTTTCAATACTGTGAGAGAGGTTTTTAATATCTTTTTAATACACTTCTAAATATATTAGGGTGTTTGGTGATCTCATATTTGATAATTAATTGTGTCTTTGGAACTTTTAGAAATATTTATTTACTTTTAGGAGAAAAATAGTCAATTATAAAGTTTCTTTAAAAAGTAGTGTTTTGTGTGGAAGGAAGAGGTGGTAATTCTTTTGGCATAGTATATATATTTTTGTATTCCACTTTTAGAAAATATATATATATATATATGTGTGTGTGTATATATATATATATATATATTCATGTTTACCTACTTTTAATTTTTTAAACGAAATAAATTTATCATTTTCTTACTTTATTAAATATAGTAAATTTGTAAAAGGAAATGAATGTAAAATAATAATCTAAAAACTGTTTTAACAGTATTTTTCATATAAAACATTAACTTCTTTTACAAGAGATAGTTATTGAGTGTATTTTAATATTTTTTTAATTAGAAAAAGATCCCCACCACCAAAAAAATATGATTTTTTCTTTTTTTTTTTTGGTTAACAGAAACGAAAGAACAAATAGAAAGTTAGAATACCACCTTCATATATTTTGTTATTTCTTATATTTATATATTTGTAAATATCGTACTATTTTTAAAATATATATTAATTTACTACCTTAATGCTAAATATTATACATTAACTAGCCAAAGTGATACATCTCACTCAATTTTTTTTAAATATAATATATGCATACATGCTATGATAGTTTTTTAGTTAAATTTGTTTTAAAATTTATTCAAAAGAAATTTATATATTTTAAGGAACAATGGAATAAAATCAAATAAATAAATAGTAGAAGAATCATAATATTAAATAAGAAGAAAAAAATGAATAAAGAAAAAAAAAGAATTCGTTGTACAAAAAATATAATATTTCAAAATACCAAAATTATGTACACAAATTTTTGGGTTGTTTTCAAATAAAAAATTATTCAACTTATTTACAAATAGAGTAAAATGTCACTATCTATCCGTGATAGACCGCAATAGACATCTAACACAATCTATCACCTAATATTAGATGTCTATCACGATCTTCACTGATAAACAATGATATTTTGCTACACTTGAAAATATTTTCGACAGTTTTATCATATAAAATAATTAACCTAAACTCTTATGTTAAAATAACATAAACTAAATCATTAAGACCCAGTTTAGTAATAATTAGTTTTTGGTTTTTTTTTTTAATTAAAAAGTAAACCTATAAATGCGTAGACTCTTTACTTCACGTCTTTTGAAATTCTCAAATTTACATAACATAAAATTCAAAGCCGAAATTTCTATTAGACACAAAGTTTAGAGGTAAGAATTGTAAAGAAATGTGAACTAGATGAAGAACTTATAATACACAAAATCAAAAACTTAATGTTCCTAACTTGACACATTTCAAACATTTAATGACCTATTAAGCATAACTCTGAAAAGTTTCAAGATTAAATTTATGATTTAACCCAATTCTTAAATGTTTTGAATTTTATTTGGCATGTTATTATTATTAAATACATATATTCTTATAATTTCAGGGTAATATTCGGAATGCTAGTTTCTCTACCAATAACTCTCATTTATTACATTCTATTGGGCCTTTGAAAGATCCATCACAAGAACCAACAGAAAGAAGAAAAAACATCCAAGGCATTGAAAACATGAGAAAAATCGAATCATAAGTAGACAACTTCTTGCAGTTTGAGGGAAAAAAGAAAAAGAACATTTCATGTCGCCTTCATGTTCATTGCCGACAATTGATGTTGTGTTATTGTGTAATATGTCGGCCCCATTTTAACATCGATATAATATTATTCTACCTCCACCTTTTGTCATTATAAAAATGTCTACACTCAAAAGTCAAATGGGATTTTAAGATTGAAAGAACGAGACAAATTTATTCAAATGTGAGTGTCTCTGATAATATGAATTTGAAAATTTGTATCACTATTGTAATATGTGATTGTTTTTTATAGTAAAACTATCAACTATATTATGACGGTAATGATGTAGTTTGAAAATTTGAAAGGTAAAATCTTCGAAGGAGGAATATATGGCATGTTCAAATATTTTCGTGGGAGAATAAAAATCATATGTTGTTTATTTAGTTAATTAATGGCGTATGATTATGGTTGGTCAAAGCATTTTTTTTTTTAAGTAATTAATTTCTTGCTGATTGTTTGCTTAAAGTTTCAGCAACCATCATTTAAGACTTTCGTGTTGGAAAAAATCATGAGGGAAATAGATGATTTTTCTAAAAACATCATAATGACAAATTTCTAGATTGATCAAGTAAAAAGCACAAGTTAATGCTGGCAAAGAGTTGGAAGTTTAATTTATTGTGAATTTTACATCCTAATGACAAATTTATAGATTTATTATAAATTTTAGATCAGTGTTGGTGAAGAATGAGAAGTTTAATTTATTATAAATTTTAGATTGAGGAAGTTATACAATAATTCGATTTGGAATCATAGATATATAGATCAAAATTATTATGTTAGAAAATGTAGCGAACATCATTTATTTTATTCATTAAAAATAGGGTGAAGATTATGAATACATATAATTAAGGACAATTATCTCTTTTAGGTGTGAGATTTTTAGACGAAAAAAAAATAAAATCATAAATACTTAAGTTCAAAGTAAAAAATATCATATCTAAGCAAATGTAATGTTATGTTGGACATTACAAATTTTTTTTTTCACTTGCAAGCACAAAGAAACTGGAGTAAAGATACATTATCAAAATAGAGAAGACATTTTAATTCGAAATGTTATTTTAGCTCAAAAAATTAAGTGAAAAACTAATAGAGAAAATTATTAATGTGTCTTGATCAATAAGTTGTGCTAAAATTAGTTGGAATTGTAAGCATAATTACTTTATATCTTTATTGAATAGATAAATCTTAGGATCTTAAATGTCAAATTGTCAAGAATATATATGTATCAGATTCCACTGAAAGATAGATTATGACTCTGAAGTGACTATTGTCTTCCTCAACCAAAACTCTGAATACCCTTAGTGGGATCTCTCTCTAGATAGGATTCAAGAAATACTAATTGCTTAATATTTTGGTATCTCGGAAACCATAGCTCTAAAGTCTCTTTTATATACTAGTTTAATTAGACTTCCCATTAAATCCTAATTAACTAGGAATGGGTTTCTACCCATTAAGACCATACTCAATTAGTAATCTAAGGCCTTAATTAATTAGATCACATGATAGGGCCCAAAAAAATAACACAATGTAATAAAATATCAATCCACATACATAACTCATACTTTAATTATACAGATTATTATTTAAATACTTCTAACAATCTTCCACTTGGGTTAGGTCTATGCACCTAATGTAATTAAATCATATAAACCTTAAGTGCGCATAAATAGGTTATTTCAATATAGAATTCTCCTTTAGTTCAATTTGGTCCATCTCTTGTATTAGCATGAAACAAGGTCACTTTTGTCACTATCCTTGTAATGAAACGTTCCTTGATCACCAATTCCAATATATTCCATGACATAGATGTAGTATGGATGGATAGCATAGAAACTACATGCAAAATGATCTAGATCATGCCTTTTTTCCAACTAATCCAAATTCCTTAATGAGTTCATTCTTAAAAACTCTATACTAAACCACATGCATGATAAATAAGTTCAGATGATAAAACATAAATCATCAACTTTATTCTATATAGAAAATAAATTAAGGTCAAAGAACATCTTTAATAATAAACTTCCACTAAACCATGGAATCAGAAAGGTGACTAACACACATGAAGCAACATGCTCATGAAAAACTTTAGATGGTAAACTTTTGGTCAATGGATCTGCTACCATAGAGTTTGTTCCTATGTGTTCTGTTGAAATTTGACAATTCTAAACTCTTTCTTTAACAACCAGAAACTCACATTTACATGCTTTGACTTCGTATTGCTTCTGTTATTGTTGTAATACATCACTGCCGACTTATTATCACTAAATAGTTTTAGTGATCTTTCTATCCAACCACTATTTGCAGCCCAGTGAAAAAATTTTGCAACCATATTCCATGATTGGACGTCTCATAACATGCTATAGACTCCGCAGCCATGGTAAAAGAAGCCATCAATATTTGTTTAACACTTTTCTAGGATACAACTCCTCCAACCAACATGAAAATTTAGCTTGAAGTGAATCGCAAAGTGTCTTGGCATCAAGAATAATCGGAATCAGAATGCCAATTGATCTCTAAAACTTCTTATCTCTAATAATGAGCATATAATTTTTTGTTCTCTGTAAATACCTCATAACCCATTTGGTTGCTTTTCAATGATCATCCCCAAGTTTGCTCAAATATCTGCCTAACACTCCAACTACGAATGCAATATCTGGACGTGTACATACTTGAGCATACATTAAACTTCCAACAGCCGATGCATAGGGAACCTTCTACATCTCTTTAGTCTCGAGTACAGTCTTGGGGTATTGACCTAAATAAAATTTATCACCTTTAGCTACAAGGGTATCTCCTGGTGCACATTCTTTCATGTCAAATCTACTCAAAATATTTTCAATGTAGTTATTTTGTGACAATCTCAAAATACCAAAAATAATCATCAAAATACCACTAATATAAATATAATATAAAAAATAGATATATTAACTTGTTTTGAAATCCTAAAATGTTTATTTACTAATTTAAATTTATTTTTTAAACTTTTTGCTTTTATAATTTTCCAAACATATCCATCGAAATTAATATTTTATTGATATTTCCATCGAAATTTTTATAAAATCAATAGTTCATCGACATAGACAACAAATCTTGGTTGTACTTGTTATTAATCTTGCTCAAGATAAATAGAAAATAAATGGTTAGTTTTAGATCAGTTTAATATTAGGGAGATTCTCAAAAATAGAAAAATAAAATAAACTATTTATACAAAAAAACAAAATTTTAATCTTTTTTGATAGAGGTTAATAGAGGCTAATAGAAGTAAATGTCTATTAATGATCTGATAGACGTTGATAGAGATCTATCAATTTTTTTTCTTATTTCTGTAAATAATTTGACACTTTCTTTATCATGAAAATTTACTTCAAAGTGGTTTATTACAATTATATACTAGTATATCAAAGTGATTTATGGAGATGGAGTCTTTTTTGGGTTATGTTAATGCATCAATGATTTTCGCTAATACACCGTGAAATGTTACTATTTGGTATATATAAATCATTCATTAAATCATTAATGTATTGTCTCTCATTAAAATGTACTCAATCAATGATTAGTATATATTATTAATAAATATCAATTATGGAGATGCAATTAATTTGACAAATGTCTTAAACAATTTTTAAAGTAAAAAAAACCATGTATGAACACAAATTTAGAAGTTCATATATTAAACTTCAAACATTATATAAATTATGTTCTATCAAGAAGTTTTGGATTCCCCACTGTCTATCCATATAGTAATAAATTAAAAAAGTGTGCCTATGATGCTCTCTAATCATTAACATTAAAATTTTAAATTTTATTATTCTTTTTATTTACTTATTTCTATTTTAAGTAGTCAATTCTCCCTTCCTATTAAGTAGGGAGTAGATTTGATAGGGAGGGGGGAAGAGTTTTATTTGAACTTAAGTAATCTCCTATAGAAAAGGAGAACTTTGGAGTCCTAAAAATATGGGAAGCTCCCTCTCTCTTCTTAAAATATTAGATGTCTCTCTTTTTCTAATTTGAGAGTTTAATTTTCAACATACAAACAATTAGATATCATAACAGATCCTAGTTGCTATACACAAGGTTTCTTAAAGAACCGTTATATCTTCGGAGTGGAAGATTAGATAACTCAATACACTAGAGGCACATTTTCTCAATAGATAACGCTTAACGGCATGCTCGATCCATTAAATAACAAGTTCTAATTATCGTTTTATTATTTAACTCTATTTAGATTGACTAATAAAAAAGTATTTTTAATTAAATTGTTTTTTATAAATACGATTTAAAATAAACTTTGAAAGTGTTTCAAAAATTATTTTGAGTAATGATCAAATAATTCAATTTTTTGGACTTATTTACAAAATTAAAAATTTGAAAAGTTAAACTAAATATACCCTTATTTCATTCGCGAAGAACCGTTGTCAATTTATTTCAAAATTTTCTTTTGTCCTCAAATTATTTCCAACACAACAATGAAGGAGATATAATGACGGCTATAGAGGATTTCAAAGCATTAAACATCTCGAAAGAATATTTTGAAGCTTGGCCTTTTGGAATGGGCTTCTTTTACCAATTTATGCTAAAATGGACTCAAAAAGAGTGTTTCATTTAGTGTTCAAGAAATAACATTTCCAAAATGAAATCCAACTCATTGTTTAAGATATCAAACAGTGATTTATACATAAAAAACCATCTTTAGCCATGTATTTTTATAAACGTCTTTATATTTGATTTTTTTTTAAAAAAAAAAGTATTTTAGTGTTTTTTTTACAGATTTACCCTTTTTTTCATTTGTTTATATTCGAACTATATATATATATATATCCTTATTTACGAAACTACCTTTAATGATGAAGAGAAAAATGTATATAATTTAACTTTTTAGAGAGAAAATATATATAATTTAACTTTTTTTTATCACTTTTCAATTAAGGAGAGAAAATGCATTTAATGAAATTTTATTTTCTATTTACGTTGGTTTTCACGTATCATTTTTTTTTTTTTTTTTTTTTTTTTTTTTACGGATTGATGGTTATTTTAAATATACCTTAGAAAGTTTTATTAGGTATTTGAAATATTCTAATCAACATATTAAATATACTATCGTTTATAAATTAGAGATTGATTCAATGTTTGACATAAACCATAGTATAAACCAATATATTAAGTATACCACGGTATATAAATCTTTATAAATTTCATTTATCATAGTATATATCAAATTTCCTATAAAAACTAAAAGAAAAAGAAAAAAAATACATATATATCACAGTATAGATAAAAAAAAATAGGAAAACTAAAACTAAAAGTTGAATCAGGTCCGTCATTTGTCTGCTTCGAGTTCGCTATCGTCGTTCGTCTACTCTAAGTCCGTCACCGTCATTTGTTCACATTGATTTTGCCATCGTTGTTCATCCGCTCCGAGTCCACACATCGATTCGCCCTACACCGTTTGTGTTGTCTTGTGCTCGTCCCACATCACCCGTCTCCTGCCTGTGACTCACACTGCTAGAAGGAGAAAAAAGAAGGAGGGAAAGGGAGAAAAGAGAGGGAGGAGGAAGAAATGACCTTGAAGCATGAGAAGAGAGAATATATGTATGGGGGAGAGAGAATAATATATATATATATAGGTGAAGGCTAAATTGTAAATAAACACCAATATTAGTGAAAATATGAAGCGCAATAGGCTTTTTTGTAAGGGTCTATTTTTAAGGTCTTTTATGTAGAAACCCCAATTAAATGTCTATCAAGTTTATTTTTATTTTTTATTTTTAACTTTTGGATCACTAACACATTCGTAGGCAAGTTGATATATGCCTATTTTGACAATATCTGTCCAATTGTGTGGTTTTCCTTAGGATTTGACATATTTCTTATTAAATCACTGGTCGATCGAAAAGCTTAAGTTAATGAATTATGGTCAATTTAATTAGGACTAACAAGATCAATGACCAACTTTAATGGTGCATTTTGAAAAGTAGCAAAAAGATCTTTGTTATTATAAATGACAAAATGTAATAATTTAATATAAAATCAAATATATCAAAAGGGCTAAAATACCCAAATCATAAATGAGTAATTTAAATCTCAAACAATTATGATCAGTTAATTGAAATGTAAAATATAACCTAAATTTTATAAAAAAAATAAAAATAAAAATAATTAAATTTAAATCTCAGATTAAATATAAAATTTAAAACAAAATTAGTTCAATTAATTTAAATCTCAAATTGAACTATATAATTAAAAATATCAAATTAAGTAAATACATATTTTAAAGGAGTTTAGAAAATTTAACAATTAAGTAAATAAAAATACCTTGTATTTGCAACTCAATATACTATATCTATATGTTGAAATTCTTCTACACATGAAAAAAAAAAAATAGAAATAATAATGTTAAACTAAAAACCTACCACAATCTAATCAAATAAAAAGAAAATCACGTGTCATTAAAAATTTCAAGTAAATGGCATCGTCCTTGAGAAATAAGGCGAGATATATATATCATATATATTGTATTTTGTGGGATTCAAGCGTAGGATATTAAATGACACAACCTAAGCTGTAATATAATTATATACAAGATAAAACTACTTGGATTTGTACCTCTTAAAGCCCTCTTTCAAATCCATTGGGAGTTTTACAAGAGCCACCATCACGGCCAGCTCGGCTAGTTGAAAAGAATAAAAACCAGGGTTAGTTACACAAATAAACAATCAGGCCTAAAATAATAAAAGATGTAACACAAGGGTAAACATATTAGAAATATGACATAAAATTAGCGTCATATATCACTGATAGTAGTTATCAGTGATAGCAATATTGGTAAATGATTAAAAAAACCCATGTGTAAGCCCACCATTTTGCGCTTCTTCTTCCGATTTTCTCAAATTGAAAGATATATCACTGATAGCAGCTATTAGTGATAGTTTTCAATTTGAGAAATATTAATATCATCTTGAAATAGTAACATTTGAAATATTAGCTATCAATTTGCTATCAGTTATTAGTGGCTATCATTGATACACTTTCATCAATTGGAATCAAACTTGAAATAATAACACTTAAGACTATTGGTGGCTATCAATTATAGACTTTTATAAGTAGTTATCAACTTTGAAAGGAAACTACCAAAGTTCAAAGATTAACATTTAAAGTTATAAGTGATAGAAGTCTATCAATGAGAGGTCTATAAGTGACCATCACTTATATCTAATCACCAATATCATTAATACCATTCATTTAATTGATATATACCCAAGTCATATCACTGATATAGGAATATCACTGATAGTTTCTATCAGTGGCTATCACTAATAGCTTTTAGCAGTAGTTATAAATGATAGATTTTCATCAAATGAAATCGACTTTTATATCATCGATATCATCGATATATGGATATCACCTAAGTTCTATCATCAATTCACTGATATTACTTATATCGTGGTTATCGGTGATAACTTCTATTATTGATAATATGCTATTAGATACAACTTCTGTCATTCCTTTTTACCATCGAATAACATTCTATCGTTGATAGATTCTATCACTAATAGTATGCTATTAGCGATAACTTCTAGGCATTCCACTTGTACTTTAGTTTGAGATTCAATTATATTAATTAAATTCATTAAGTTGACTATCAATGATAGATTTCTAAAAGTGGCTGTTAACTAGAAAAGAAAACCATCAAAGATTAAGCCCATCAAAGATTAAGCTATCAATGATAGAAAATATCAGTAACTATCATTGACAGGCTTTCATTAGTGATTATCGATTTTGAAAAATTGTCGCTCAAAGCTATCAGTGGCTATTATTGAGAATCTTCTACCAAAATTATCAATAATAGACTTTTATCACTAATAGACTTCTATCGTTGGTATCTACCTAAATTCGATATCTTGATACATAAATATGTCTTACATTTATCTAAGTTCTATCACTAATGTCACTAATAATTGATATTGCCGATATATAAATATTAAGATATCGGCCAAAGTTATGTCACTGATTTACATAGTTTTTCAGTGATAGGAATTCTATCACCGATAAGCTAAGTCTATTACTGATATCACAGACTTTCAATATTACAGTTAATTTCATACTTTAAAGTTTAAAAAAGGGTTCATTTGTAACGTTCTCATTATTCATTTCATTTATAAAAAAGATCTCAAGTTTCAGAAATTGAGAAAAATAGTTATTTCAGTTCATTGGTTTGAAACTTAGCTTTCTCAATTATTTTTTTAATTAATTACTTTTTAATTAAAAAAAAGTAAGCAATAAAAAAAATTCTAAATTGAAAATCAAAATTAACAACGAAAAAAGAAAGAAAAAAAATTAAAAAGTAAAAGCAAGCAATGAAAAAAAAAAGAAAAAAATGAAGCCAGAAGGGAAAAAAAAAGGGGAAAAAAAGGTATGGAGAACACACAGTATGAGAGGAGAAGAAATAGGAGAAAAAAAAATAAAAAAAAGTGTGGAGAACATCAAGGAAAGGAGAAAAAAAGGGAGAAAAAAAAAAAAGAAAGAAAAGGAAAAGGAATAGAGAACAAACTTGAAAATTGAAAAAATTTAAAAGGTAGACAATCAACATTTGCTATATGCACTTATTTTTAAATGATGCTATATTGGTAGATATTTCCTCTTAGTTTACTTCCTATTATAATTTTCCTAGAATGTAATACTTTGTTTGTTGGGTTTTCTACATTGATAGTCTAATTACCCAATGTTAGGGTTGATGTCCTAAATCTCGTGGGTCTTGTAGTTTGTAATTATAAGAAGTAGCAAGAAAACAACGGAAGAATTTATGATCATTAAGCACTCTAATTCATCAATTTTAGTATCATAGTAAGCAAACACATCAAATAAAGTAGGGTTTCAGAATAACTCACCTTTGAAGACTTCAATCCACGAAATTAGCTACAATCTCCTCAGCTATGAGGTGTAGACCACCAATAGATCTTCCCTACTATTCTCTTCACTAGAAGAATTTCAGGATTTAATGTCGGTTTTAAAGCGACATTAAAGGGCTTCAATGTCGGTTGACAATCAACATTAAAGATAGTGTTATTAAAGCCCTTTAATGTTGGTTGTCTTTAATGTCAGTTTTAAACCGACATTAAAGGGCTTTAATAACACTGTCTTTAATGTCGGTTGCAACTGACATTAAAGCCCTTTAATGAAATTTGCAACCGACATTAAAGCCCTTTAATGTCGGTTTTAATTGAAGCCCAAGAATCAAATGAAGCCCTTTAAATCGACATTAAAGCCTAGAATCTATCCGTTTTATCAATTATTATCCGTTTTTTTAAAATTCCATTTCCAAATCCAAATTTTTTCGATAAAAAAGTATAACATGACGCATCATCATCGAACGCTGTGGCTATGACATTATTCATGTATGGATTATAAATCTATTACATTTAATCCGCAAATTCTACATAAAATTATAATTTAAAAAGTTGTACAATAATTCAGGCATTCATAATTCTTCTTAAACAGACCCCCCAGCTTCAGCAGTATTTGGTTATAGGCATCATGTATTTGGTTATAGGCATCATGTCTGACCACTGTTATTCAAAGGATCAAACAATAAAGGTTTACGACAAAGGATTGAAAGTGAAAATGTGATCAGAATTCATATTCAACTAACTGTGTTTATTGGGAATGTGCATAAATGGTACATTCAAGGCAAAATTCTTGTAGTGAATGTGTTGGATCTAGAGTTCCCCAAGAAAAAGCATAAAGAAGTTGCGATACCAAATCTTTACTCCTTTGTTGCACCTGCAAAACAAGAAAACTCAATAGTTGAATAAATGAGAGAATCTTCTTTTCAAGATCTTAAAGAAGAGAAGCTTGGTTTCCTAGATATGAGATACAAAGACGATGAAAAATTTTCGATAGCATAACGATGCTACCACAACAAAACAAAAAATTTACCATGAACCTGTTCAAAGAAACACACTCCCAAAAATATTTCACAACCATGTGTTCTCAACAGAACTATCAGAATTCTCAAAAAATGAATATTCAAGAACACATTCATCAATAAGCAAATTTAGCTCACAATGTACTTCAAATCTCAAAAGTTATCACAAAAACTACCAAAGTGCATGAATAACCTACAAACTACCATAGTGCAATCTACAAACTCAAGCACCTAGAATAAAATCTAAACTATAAATAAATAGTACCCATGAGTCATAACGGGTGTTACATTCTAATCCAATATGGTCCAAAGAGAAATAAGCACACTATAACTTCTCAAACAGGAATTTTCATATCATTAGAATCACTTAAAAACACTTAGAAATTGTGCTTAAAACTGCAAGTATTCAAAAATGCACTTACCAGGAACAATTTTTACGTAAATCCCTTGTTGTTGCAAGAAATCCATCTCCTCCCCACCCCTTCCAAACACCTAAAAAACACGTAAACAAAACCATTAAAAGTATAGGGTAGAACGAACCTGGCGGCGCGTGCGACGAAGACACGCGAACAATGACAATGCCTTCTATGTCTCTTCCAAAGGTATCTTAAATATTGAAGAAGAAACAACAAAAGGTGATATTATTTTAATAATCTTTCTTTCTCAGCTCATACACAAGAAGAAAAAAAAATAGGAAATAGCCAATTTAAACATATTCTTCCAAGAAAAACAGATAGATCTCAAGAGTTGATATCAATAGATGAAAGAATTTTCTTTTTCAAGATCTTGAAGAAGAGAAGCTTGGTTACCTAGATATGAGATACGAAGACGATGAAAAATTTTCGGCAGCATAACGATGCTACCACAACAAAACGAAAAATTTATCTTCAACCTATTCAAAGAAACGCACTCCCAAAAATATTTCACCACCACGTGTTCTCAACAGAACTATCAAAATTCCAAAAAAATGAATATTCAAGAACACATATATCAATAAGAAAATTTAGCTCACAATGTACTTCAAATGTTAAAAGTTGTCACAAAAACTACCATAGTGCATGAATAACCCACAAACTATCATAGTGCAACCCACAAACTCAAGCACCTTGAATCAAATCTAAACTACAAATAAATAGTACCCATGAGTCATAAACGAGTGTTACATTCTAATCCAATATGGTCCAAAGAGAAATAAGCACACTATAACTTCTCAAATAGGAATTTTCATATCATTAGAGTAACTTGAAAACACTTGGAAACTGTACTTAAGACTGCAAGCATTAAAAAATGCACTTACCAGGAACAATTTTTACGTGAATACCTTGCTGTTGCAAGAAATCCATCTCCTCCCCACCCCTTCCAAACACCTAAAAAACACACAAACAACACCATTAAAAGTATAGGGTAGAAAAATTCGTACGCCTACTAGATACACAATTAAAATGCAACTTCTCATATATGTGAAACAATTGCTTTTTAGGAGCTCTACTATATTTTGTCACATTATCATAAAAAACAAAGGAGTTCTTATATATTTATTCATCTAAAAACTTCTTTACAACTCATTAAATTAATGTTTAAGTCAAATTAGAAAATGTGCTAGAAACAAGTTCTCTCTCCTTTAATTAGCCTAAAAATTACATCACATCAAAATGTTTCATTGCCCAACATAAAGCAAAAAGAAATTATTCGAAAATGACATAATAAAGCTGCCAATATAAAGTGTTCAGTCAAAACTTTATGCATATGTATATTACTATTCAAACTCAACAATCAATGTCCTCTAACATGCTAAAGACTTGTCTCTAAAGAGAGAATAATAAACGTTAATAATCACTACTCAACTCTTTTAATACATAGTAACAAAACAATATTAATTTGAAACTCGAAAAATTAAAGCACACTCATAGATATATACACACATCCACGCATGTATATATTAGGCGTAGAAATCTTATGAATCCCCAACGTATATACCAAGTTTGAGATTGAAATTGCCCAAATTCCATAGTCCAAATTATTAGCTAGTGAGTCACTTAAGTTGGAGTTTATTCACTTTCATAAGTCTACTCCACTCCAAATTCACAGTGAATATTTCATCATTAAAAGAATTAACAGAGCTAAAAGTTAGTATCCATACCAAACATGCACAAACACGCATACATTTCCTTTCAAAAAACAAAACAAAAACATTTCAGAAGAAAAGAAAAGAAACAAGAAAATGAGTAAAACCTTCAATTCGTGGAAACAGAAATAGTGAAGCTGGATCAAGTGCGGCTATTCAACAGGTAAGGAAGATTGTATCTTACATGTAAGAGAAAATGAAGAAATTGTCTAAAGAACTAAAAGAGAATAAATATAAGCCACACGACACTGCAAAACACCAAAAGCATGGAAAGTTCTTCTGCTTGCTTGGCATGGAAACCAAGTGAATTTCTTCGTCTCAAACCAACATAATTGCGATCTATAAGTTCGGAAAAGAACATCAGAATCGAAATTACAATCTAACTTCATTTAATACAGTCTCACTTTCATAAGTCTACTCTACTTCAAATTGACAGTAAATTTTTTCATGATTAAAAGAATTAATAGAGCTGAAAATCAGTATCCATCAGTATCCATACCAAATATGCACAAACACACATACATTTCCTCTCAGAAAACAAAACAAAAACGTTTCAGGGGAAGCGAAAAGAATAAGAAAATAAGTAAAACCTTTAATTCGTGGAAACAGAAGTAGTGAAGCTGGATCAAGTGCGGCTGGTCAACAAGTAAGGAAGATTGTAACTTACATCTAAGAGAAAATGAAGAAATTGTCTGAAGAACTGAAAGAAGAGGACATCTCTCACTAGGTGGCGATATACGGTAGATTCTAATCTCGTTGTTCGGAAACTGAAAATTTTGGTCTGTGGCCGAAATAGCATCAAGTTCCCCAAGGCAGACATCGCCGTGAAACACCGCTGATTTGAACCTTAAACGGCTCATTCAGAACAAATTATGGAAAACGTGGAAAGAAAATCACAAGAAGAAGAGAAAGAGGGGGAGAAAAATAGAGGCCGATCTTATGAACGGAGGCGGATCTGCATGACAAATAGAGGCGGATCGACGAACAGAGGCCAGATCTACCAGGTTGTTGGCCGAGTTATGGGTTTCGCATGGAAGGAAGAAAGGAGTCATGTTTTGGAAGGGTTTCGCGTGGGGTTGTGGGTGAGTGGAAGTCTGGGAATGAAAGAAAAAAGAAATTGGGGGGAGGGGGGATGGGGGATGATTTTTTTTTTTTTTTTTTTTTTTTTTTTTTAAAAAGCAAATCTTTAATAACCTGACATTAAAGGTATACCTACAATGTCGATTTAAAACCGACATTAAAGGTCCACTTTTTTTTAAAAAAAAAACAAAACCGATATTATACATCCGGTTTCACTTTTTCAACCGACATTAAAGCCCAAAATTCTTGTAGTGCTTGGACCTTAAATTGAATGGTGGGAATCAAAATAAGTTGAATTGAGGGATAATTTTTTAGGAGAAAAACTAGTTTTTGAACTTGTGATGAAGAACACTTCTTCAACCTTTCAATCTCATAAAATCAGTCTTGCATTGCCATCAACTTAGCAAATATGAAGTATGTTTATTCACATATTTCATGCAATCAAATTGTTTCCATGAAAGCCAACTCCTACTTCATTAATTTGAGTGGAAAAATGAATCAAAGTTGGAAAAATCCACTCAACTTGAGTTTCTCCAATTTTTCAAATTAAATTCAATTAAAATTGAAATTTCCAATTTCTAAAATCAATTTCTATTTTAAAATTGATTAACATCAATTAATTGAATTTTCATTAAAATTTTGTAATCTAATTTTCCAAAAAATTAAATTAAAACAAATTGGTTTTCTAAATTTGAATTTTCACAAAATTCACATTTCAATTTTAAAAATAATTGATTTAATTAAGTAAACAATTTAATTAATTCTATTAATTCAATATCAAATATTAAATTAAACATTAATTACATAAGCGTGAATCTCTATTCATATAATTTTATATTTAAATCAAATTTAAATATTAACCAATTCTCCAATTTCGTTTAATTCAATAATTAAATGTGTAATTATACTGTATATAATTACTAATTTTCTTAATTCAAATTTGAACATTTCAAATTTATTCATCACGCTATTCTAAGGTATAATCCGTTTGTGAGTTAGTAGGGGGCCTAATAGACCTACATATCATGGCCTCTAACAATCTGAGATTAACCTATTAAATTCTTTAACCTAATTAACCAACATTCGTTAACTACTGAGTGACTCCATTAAAGCCCAGTAGTTGTACTCCCCTTATTGTAAATTTATTGCGTTCACTTGATATAACCATAATCAATAAGTTAACTCTTCACAGGTTGTTCATAATAGCGGCTGGGTCAATAGCTATTTTACCCTCAAGACAACCTCTTGGTTCGATCTTATGTAAACTCTTTACGTAAGATGCCCTCACTCCTCATGTCTCCATATAAACGAATTAGGACCACTTCGTTTGTAGCACTTTACAACATTTGTAACATTTACAAAGTGGGTCGCATCCAATAGTGTTCCCAAAATAAGGTACAACCTTATCCGTATACTAGATCATTTTGGTTACCTACTCGAACTTAGTCTACTCTTATGCCACCACATAAAGTTCAAGTATTCATGTGTTAGCCATGAATCTTTAGTTTATTGGATTTATATCTTACACGAAATGAGCAATTCATATATTTAATAACTACTTCATTGAATTAAACTTCAATAACATCTTTATTGATTAACAAAATTGTATTGTACAAACCACGGGTTTATTGTTTACAAACCACGAGTTTTAGGACATAAAATCCAACTGTAATTATATTGTATAAATAATTTATTTATCTAATAAAATAAGAGGTATTTTATTTGACATTTAGTTGTATTAACCCACAAAACCAATAAACTAAGATCCAGGGTTATTTTCTATAACTTAAACATGTATATAGAGACATATGGGTGGATCATGTTTAAGTGATAACCTAAACGGTATGTAGTAGATGGATAAGGCTAAGTACCTTATCCTAGTGACACTACAAATACGACCCGCTTTATAGTTGTTACAATTGTTGTAAAGTGCCACAAATGATCTGATTCTGATCATTCGTGTGGGGATATTCTATATAAAGAGTTTGTATAAGACCGGATCATGAAATGAATAGTCTCTCTATATAACACCGTTGCTAGAAGAGATTTACATTTCACCATGAACACCATAGGTGACTTGATATAAATCTTGAATGAGTTGTGAACTCCTACCTATGCAGACGGTCCTTTGATCTGCATGGGTGATAGCTCTAAAAAAATCTATATTTCCTTGTTTAATTTGAGCTAGTTGTTGGATATTATGTGTTTATTGTCTTATTTTGTAGGTTTCGAGCAACTATGAGATAGAATTACCGATTTGGTCAAGATCGAGACTAATTGAAAACAATTTAGAGGTGATTTGAGCATATGGGCTTCAAAAGGGCAGAAATTACAAAAATGTCACTGTCACAGGGTTACAACGCTAGCCTGACGCTTGCCTGATGCTCACCTGATACTACAAGGCAGAATGTCACTGTCACAGGGTATCTTAGTTATATAAATGGCGATTTCCATCGGCCTAGATAGGAGAGGCCCTATGGCTATCAAAACCTAGGATGGGACCAATGTCACTATGATCCACACCCTGCCTCATTCGACATGTCAATGCATGCTCACACTACAGACTCAGGTATGTCACTAGAAGATGTGATTAGACAACTTTCTATTAACAATCTTGTTTTTGAGTAGGAGATTTGCGACCTCCAAGAGAGCTTTAGTTTTCAGACTGAGATTGAAGCTGATCTTCAGAGTTTGAGAGACTTAGTCACTCAATCTTCTGATTCAGTTGAGAGAGGGTGTGAATCCATGCTACTCACATATTATGATAATACTGAGGAGTGCAATGATGAGGTAACCTATGTTAACATCGAGGATGAGTTGGAAGATAGCATGCCATTTCTAGAGCTAGTTTATGAGGACTATGGAGAATATGAGCCTAAACCAGTCGATTTCTAGGTGATGGAGTTAGAGGTTAAAAAACCTCGCCCTATTTTGTCATATGGTATATCGTATATTTTTTAATTTTGTTATTCTTGTTCTCAAGTTTCAATTGAGTCAGTTGAGTCAGAATCTTTATTTTCGGAAGAATCAGTCCCTGAGTCTTTTATTTTATCTCCTTTTTTAAATACGAAAAATACCAAATTCGACCTATCTGGTTCTTTTCAAAAGATGGGAATCCTTATAGCTTTACCGGGCTATATCGACTCATCCTAGAAAGAACAAAAGAACTACGAGAATTTTTTTGTGCCTTGATAAGGGATAGGTCACATCGAGGGATTGACATTAAAAATTTTCCCTTCATAGAGGGAGCCAGGTGAAAAATTTACTACTTTCTTTATTTGTTTTCTAGATCAGCTTTCTTTTTGTTTTTTGTTTTTTTTTTGTAGGGACGACTTAGAAGAGAGGAGCATCTTTTTGAGAGGTAAACCCGACCACCGCCATCCTGTGCGCGACTATGTTTTCAGGGGAAGTTTTCTGTTTTCTTGTCTTTATTTTCATTAAGCTTTAATTGAGATACATTGGGGACAATGTATTATCTTAAGTTAGGGGTGGGGTGCATGTTGAGTAGTTCTTTTTAAATTAGCTTGGGGTCCTTGAGCGTTGTGCTCGGACTATGCTTTGTGTGCTGTGATTTCCTTTTTAGCTTGTTTGCTTTATTGTTATCATGATAGTTTATAACACACTCTTCCTGTAATAAAATTTGCATGAAAGAGCATTAAGAAAGCATGATCATGATTTTAGCCTAATTATTTTTTTAAAAAAATCTTGTCTCTCATGCATCATTAAGTCATTGTTTTGCAAAATTGAAGTCTTGCATGCTTAGAATTGGGTTATCTGGTTTGTACTTCTGTTGTCACCCTGAAAGGTTCACATTTGACTTAGAAGTAACCATACCTGCCGTAGAGCAAAACTAGACGAAATGGATAAAATAGGACTCATTATGAATAAAGAAAAAGAAAGAAAAAGAAAGTCAGTTGGAAAAAAAATAAAAAAGAGTCATTTTTCGATGTACCTTGTGTGTGTGTGCATTGTGTGTGTGTGTGTGCATGGATAGAAGTGAAAAGAGCTACCCTGCGCCATGTTTAATTATGGCCCGCAAGAAAAGAGTGATAGGTTCCCGGTGGTTGGGTGTGAAAGCTAGCCCTTTAGGTAAAATAAATGTCCTTTATGTTTTTTGTGTGTGTGTGTTTAGGCACCCTTGTCTTACTGTTGCTCTCCCTTCACAAGTTTGGTATGTTCGAGGTTGATAATCGATCCAGTGTAGGGGAAAAAAGATGAGGACCTTATAAAACTTTTCCGGGCCGTGCAAGCTTAACTAGCAAAATTCTAGGCTCACTCATGTATGAATAGATTTAATTTCATTCTTGATTACAAATTTCATTCTAACTAACCGTTGAGACTGGAGTAATAACTTTGCAAATTAAGCTAGCATATCTTTAATTATCTTATATTCTGTTTGATTGTGTGTTTCTACCTTGCCCAAGACGAGCAAGAGTTAAGTTGGAGATGTTTGATAGCTTTAAAAAAGAGCTATATTTCCTTGCTTAATTTGAGCTCGTTGTTGGATTTTATGATGTAGAAAACTAACATGCAGCAGAGAAAATCAAGATCAATAAGTATTCTAATTACATTTAATTTGAGTTTAAAACGTGCTTTAGAAAAACTATTTCGTAAAAGGGTTTGTTGAATATAATACCTTAGAAGAAACTTCTTCACAATCAGCTGAGCTCCACGTAAAGATGCTTCAATCTACAAATAGACCACTACAAAGATCTTCTCTACTATTCTCTTGCAAGGATTGTGTGGTGGAAATACTAAATTGAGCTGGCTTTGATAAAACTGAAGAGGGTTTACTGAAGGTTTCGAATTCTGCAGAATTCTTGTAGAAATTCTAAATGCTTGGCTAATGATTCAGCCAACACTTTAATTTATAAAACTTTCATCATGCAATCTCAAAGCTTGCATGAAGGTCAACTTCTTCTTCATGAATTGAGTGGAATTGGATGAATAAAGTGTTTGCACCCATAATGGAGATTTCCAACTTTGGAAATTTCCCTTTTGTTTTCAAATTGTATTTTCAAAAATGATTTCTAAAATCAATTTAATGAATAACCCAATTTATTTGTTTAGTAGTTTTATAAAAAAAACAATTAATTAATTTTAGATAAAACTAATTAATTAAACATTTTAAATAATTTTGTTAATTTAATATCTAATATTAAATTAATAAAATATCAATTTCACTATAATGAATTTTGTTTATTTAATATCTAATATTAAATTAATAAAACACCAATTTCACTAAATGAATTTAATTTCATATAATTAATATTTAAATCATAATTTAAACATTAATCAATTCTCCAATTTTATTTCATTTTGATAAAATTAAACATTTCAATTATATCAAATATAATTAATAGAAACCCTAATTGAAGTTGAACATTTCAAATTCTAAACCTTAATTTCAAATCTCACAAAGATTACTCAATTTACTAATCCAAAATACGAGCTAATAGAGGTACCTTATGGACCTACAGATCATGAGCTCCAACGATTTGTAATAAATTGGTTAAACTCTTTAAATCGAATTAATCACTATCCGTTAACTACCAAGACATTCCACTATAGCTCGATAGTTGCACTCTCCTTACTGTAGATATATTTCTATCTATTTTAACCATAGTCGGTAAGTAAACCCTTTACAGGTCGTTCATATTTACAGCTGGGTTAAAGATTACCGTTATACCCCTGTAAATACATCTTGCTCCTTAAGCTCCCACCGATCCTCTATTGAACAATTGATTTATAGTCCAACTTATAAACCATAACACTCTTTTTCATGAGAGGGTTGGGCCCCGTTGTTCAAGACTAGGCATCAACGCTTAAGAAAAAAACCTATTTTCTAACCTTAAGTCGGATAGGAATGAATTTCATATTGCAAAGCTATGCCCCCAGCTATCTATCCGTACTTATCCCCAAAATGGGAGGCTTATTGAGCAGTGTTGTTGGACTACTCTTACCTTTGTAGATCAAAGGATAATCTCGAATAAAGAGAAGTTCATAGTTAGCTCAGGATTAAGATCAAATTACCCTAAGTCATTGAGTTTGAAATAGTCATTTTTAACAGTAAATGATTGTTATAAAGAAAAATGTCTATTTCGAGGTCCGATCTTATGCAAAATCATTATACAGGATGCCTCCACTCATATGTCTCCATATGAATGATTTTTGGATAACATCATTTGTATCAGTATACAAAATGGGCCGCATCCAATAGTGTCATCAGGATGAGGTACCCAATCTCATCCATATACTAAAACTTGATCCTCTTTTATGTCGCTACATAAAGTTAATGTATTCATGTTATAGTCATGGATTTGTTTATTGGATTTTCATAAAAGAATGCAATATCAATATTGAATAAAATACTCAACAATATTTTTATTGATAAATAGAATATGATAACAACATTTACAAACTACGAGTTTAGGACATTCTCAACATTTTATGTGTTTATTGTCTTATTTTGTCGGCTCCAAGCAACCATGAGGTAAAGTTGGTGATTTGGTGAAGAACGGGGTTAATTTGAAACAATTTAGAGGTGATTTGAGCATCTGGGCTTTAAAAGAGCGAAAATTACGAAAGGCCAATGTCACAGGGTTGCAACGTTAGCCTGACACTTGCTTGACACTTTGTAGCATTGTAATGCTTGCTTGACGCTCGCCTGACACTATGAGGCAGAATGTGCAGTGTTGCTACGCTACCAGTAGCGTTGCAATGCTCTGTAGTTTGCACAATACCAGCATTGCAACGATCTTGTTAGCATTGCGATGCTTCAATGATTTCTATAAATACCTCCATTCGTCTTTAGGTCAAAATATGCTGAATTTTGGGATCGAATTTGATGGAGGCTGATGTTGACCTTCATTCTTCTTCTTTTTCCCTTCAGAATTTAGTGTCTTTAGGTTAGTTTTTCTTTTTATTTTGGGTTGTAATTGATGGATCGGATGTGTATCTCAGATTTGTCTATGAATTAAGAGATAACTCTTATCTAATTTTTGAAGAACTTTTATTCAAGAGTACCTACGAGCGGAAGCGGATCTTTCCAATTCATTGTGACAGAATTTCCATATATACATTCAAACAGACTAAAATTCATTCATAATACTAAAATATTGCATGCTCAAAAGAATAGTAAATAAGAGATCGAGAGATCGTACCAGTTGAAGACTTTTTCTTCACAACAAATCTCGCTTTTGCTGAGATGGTAAGCTACTACTCAACAAAAGACAATCGTCTACCTCGAATAGTCACCACACGAACAGTAGGAAATGGATGACACCACCACTCAGAGCCCTCAATATTTTTAGAGTGAGAATCCAAAGGGTGAGCTTTGTTCAAATTTGGTAGAGGGAAGGAAGAAGAGAGATTGTATACAATGATCAAGCAAGTAGGAGATAGGTTCGTCTATCGTATAGACAAAATGCTTGATCATTTAGGTGAAGTATACGATCGTGTAGGAAAAAGGTAAGCCATTATCTATACAATCGTATAGGAAAAGGTAAGCGATCGTCTAAATGATCGTGTAGAAAAAGGTAAGCGATCGTCTAAACGATCATTTAGTAAATATCGGGTGCTAAACGATCGCTTAGGAAAAGGTAAACGATCGTTTAGTAAATAGCACGTGTGGATCTAATCATTAAGCGATCGCTTAGCACTATCGTATGGGTAAGCGATCATGTAGGCACTATCGTATGAGCATAGATTTTTTAAGCGATGACACAGTTCAACATAATGTCCGCCCCATACCATGCTTAACACACTGTGAGCTATTTATGCATCTCAAAGTGATCTTTCAACTTACTCATCTGTTATTACAACAGAAGAGACGTTGTCCCATTACCCTTTTAACCGTCCAATTAATAAACAATGAATATGATCACATCATATTTATAACATATGAATTAATATCATATATTAATCATAGTATTTTTCCTCCACTAGATATTTATATCCAATTTTCTCCAAATTAATTTATCTCATACATAAAGTTAATTATATCATATATAATTAACAAGTTCAATTATATCATATATAATCGAACTCCATCTTGTCAATTTGAACATTTCAAACTGATCCAAAAACTGATTCTCAACTTGTATCCAAGCTACCAAGGGGACCTTATGGACCTATGGCTCGAAGTTCCAACGGTACGTTGATACTCTTGGAATGGAAGTGTGTATTGTGCATGCATGATAATGTGCTACAAGCTCATGTTGCCATAAACTTGTAACGCTATTTTTATATCTTACAGCATTCGAACAAATATGAATATGAATGAATGAACAAGTACATGCGTTAAAAACATAAACTTGGTGACAAAGATAGAATGTTATGTTGTGTTATTGCTCATGCACACTTTATGTGATACTACTTCTAAATATGCATTGTTAACTATATGCTTGTAGTATGCTATAGAGTAATGCGTGTCACAAGTTTCCTTGCACTGAAACCAAGTATAATTCCAACGCAAGTTTCTCAGAATAATCAGAGGTCGAACACAGGGATTGTTTTCATTAATGTGTTACTTTTGTGATACATGCGACCGGTTTTACAAATAATAAAAGATATGGTTTGTACATGAATTTAAATTGTGATAAACATAAATTGTGTTGATAAAATAAAAATGCATTAAAAGGTAAATCCTAAACTAACATGATACAAGATATAAGAAACAAGATACATGATACATGATACTGAGTTCGGGACTGACTGTGAAGTTTATACAAAAGATTGTGGTATGCGATGGCAAGTTTTTATGAATGAATCAGAAATAGGAAGAATAAATAGTAAAAACATCGCAAGTTTGTTAATTGCGTTAAAGATATAACTAAGGTTCCGCATTCCTTTGTGTACACTTCTCGGTGATCGACCGCGTTCCCATATCTCTATGGTGAAACAGGGATGAACGTGATGAACGCAAGGTTGCTTCCATCTCTGGAAGTACTTCTCGCTTTAGTTAATGCATTCTTCCTACCCTCTCTCGATAGGCGGAATAACATCTTCACTTCTGCTCTCACAATTGAAGATGCCATCTAGCATGCTTTAGCTAAACACAATTATTTCCTTAACACAGATCAATGTACTCAATTAATTCTTACTAATTACCCAGGGAATTAAGAAAACATCATGGAGAAAATGAATCATGGATGAACAAAAATAGATAAAGAGATGATAATGAAAAAGATCATAACAATTAATACTAAGATTAAGCGTCCGATGCATGATGTGAATGATAGAGTAAAGAAGTTGAGTACAAGTGATGAAAAAAAGATAGAAACAAATACAGAAGAGTGTCAACATCTTGACACAGATCTGAACGAAGGTTTTTCTTGCCGGCATGTGGAATGGATGAAGAGGAGAGCTTCCCTTTCAGGCTTGCTCTTCTGGTAGAAGTGACCTTTGTATAGAGCTTCAACGGCAAGGATTGAAAGGATTCCTTGCCTGGAGACTCACTTCTTAGCCTTGTCTCTTGATTCTTCCCAAATCTTCTCTGGAAATCGCTTCAAACCAGTCTCTCTCTCAGATCAGTATACACGTTTCTATGTATTCTAGAATATACAATTATCAAGTCTTATGTATTCCTGTATTCTCGTATATCTTTCAATGGAATTGCAGAAGCTATTTATAGGCAAAGCTTTGACTCTTTGTAGCGTGGTCCCCACTTTATTGTTAAGGCAATTCCTGAAATAGTAGAGTGAATATTCCTTTTGATACACAATCAATCCCGTCAGAAATGCACAACTGACAGCTGCACACGTGTATGAATCCTCCACAATTGTGTTGTTCTTTACATCTTTGATCGTTTGCCCGCATGCGGTGTTGTTTTTTTTATTACCGCATGCAGTTGAAATTGCGTTGATTGCAAAGCTCTTGATCGATTGTCACATGCGCCATCATTGCGTTGATCGTCTCTCGTTCTTGATTGACGGGCGCAATGCGACGTAGATGCGTTGTTCATTTTATCTTTGAGCCATGAACGCATACGGTGATTTGATTTCCTGCAAAGCAGACTTGAAACATTCTATTATACCATTGCAATGGTGTCAGTGAGTGTATTGACGACAATTCATAATTCTCGCATTTCTTAGCCAATTTCCATACTATCGACGCAACCTTTTTTTTCTTTTGGCCACAATATCTAAATAAAACAGTATAAATAACTTGTATTTCTACAAGTTATCATACGTGAATAGCTACCAAACTCTTTAGTCATGATATCTACCATCTGTTAACCACCAGGCATTCCACTAAAGACTGACAGTTGAACTGTTCTTGCCATAAATATATTTCTATGTCCATTGGATATAACCAATCATTAGTACGATGACCCTTCACAGATTAGGCGAATTTACCATTTTGCCTATGTAGTTACATCTTGCTCCTTAAGTACCATTGATCCCTCTAATGAACATTACGACATAGTCCTATTATGTGTGAATCTCTCGGTCCATGAGAAGGTGTGTGGCGCCACATCGTTCAAGCCTCGAGATCAGCCCTTAAGATAGCAATCTATCTACTTACCCCTGCTTTGGGGAAGGAATAAACTTCATCTTGTGAAGCTGAGTTCCCAGCTTCTAAATCAGACAAATCCCTAATGATTCGAAGGACCACCCTCATGAAGGAAATTTTATTTAAGAGTACCTATGAGCGAAAGTGGATCTTTCCAATTCATTGTGACAGAATTAATGCATATACATTCAAATATACTTTCATAATGCTAAAGAGATCGAGAAATCATACTAGATGAAGATTTCTTCTTTACAGCAAGTCTGAAGCCCAACCGTCTACTTCGAACAATCACTACTCGAACAGAAGAAAATGGAGAAGACAACACCACTCAGAGCCCTCGGTATTCTTGGAGTGAGAATTCAAAGTGTGAGCTTTGTTCGAATTTGGTAGAGGGGAGGAGGAAGAGAGACCGTACACAACGATCAAACAAGTGGGAGATACTGTCGTCTATCGCATAGACAATATGCTTGATCGTTTAAGTGAAATATATGATCATGTAGGAAATGTAAGTGACCGTATAAACGATCGTGTAAGAAAAGGTAAACGATCGTGTAGGAAAAGGGTGAGCGATCGTCCAAATGATTGCGTAGAAAAAACTAAGCGATCGTCTGTACGATCATTTAGTAAATATCCGGAACTAAATGATCGCTTAGGAAAAAGGTAAACGATCGTTTAGATAATAGCGCACGACAGTGTAATCGGTATGCGATCGCTTAGCAATATCGTATATGTAAGCAATCATGCAATCACTATCATATAGGTACTGATTTTCTAAATGATGACACTATCTTTTTCACACTGTCCGCACACACCGAGATCAACACACCATCAGCTATTTATAATACATCCAAGCTACCAAAGGGTCCTTATGGACCTATGGCTAGAAGCTCCAACGATACGTGAATAGCTAACTAAACTCTTTAGTCACGATATCCACCATCCGTTAACCGCCAGACATTCCACTAAAGACCGACAGTTGAACTCTCTTTGCCATAGATATATTTCTATGTTTATTGGATATAACCAATAATCAATATGATGACCCTTCACAGATGCTCGTAATTATAACAGGCCAATTTACCATTTTGCCCCTGTAATTACATCTTCATCCTTAAGTACCATTGATCTCTCTAATGAACAATACAACATAGTCCTATTATGTGTGAACACCTCTCAAGCCATGAGAAGGTGTGTGGCGCCACATCGTTCAAGCCCTCGGATCAGCCTCTAAAAGAGTAATCTATCTACTTACCCCTACTTTTGGGAAGGAGTGACTCCATCTTGTGAAGCTGAATTCCCAGCTCCTAGATCAGACGAATCCCCAAAATGGTGGTTTGAGTCGGCGTTCTGGCCACTCGCACCCATGCAAATCAAAGGACTACCCTCAATGGCAGGAGTTCCCAACTCACACAAGATTGAGGTCATGTTACCTATGGCTTCTAGATCTCGAGATGGCTTACCCCGTTTGCGCTTATAGATCAATTTACAACCTATAGGTCTTACCCCATAAGGCTGATCTACTAGATCCCTTACCGAGTTGAAGTACATCGACTCCATCTCGAGATTCATGGCTTTGACCCATTCATCCTGATCAACATCCTCCATTGCCTTTTAATAGGACAACGGATTCTCAACGTCGCCATCTATCACCATAGCTAAGATTTCTGTGAAACCCAGATAGCGATTAGGGGAATTTGTAACCCTCCCACTGTGTACCAGATGAACTATCATCAACAATTCTGGTTGATGAAGCAAGTCCTTCAACAACTCTTATTGAAGTTTCAGTAGTTTCTTTGGAAAGCTCACTTAACACGACTTTACTACCTAGACTGTGCTCCCTAATATAATCCTCCTCCAGGAAAGTAGCGTTCGTGAAAACAAACAGCTTGTTTTCGGACGGATCATAAAAGTAACCTCCTCGTGTACCTTTGGGGTAGCCTCCAAAAAGGCACAACCTTAATAGTGATTCCAACTTCTTGGGATTGCCTCAAGCACATGTGTTGGGCAACCCTATATGCAAAAGTGACGTAAACTAGCTTTACGCCCGTTCCACAACTTCAGAGTTGTTCTTGCAACACTCTAAGAAGGAACACAGTTGAGAATGTATACCGCAATCTCCACTACGAAACCCTAAAGTGAGTCTAGTAAGGAAGCATAACTCATCATCGAACGAACCATGTCTAACAAAGTTCTGTTTCTCTTCTTTGCTACACCATTTCGCTGAGGTGTACCTGGTGCCGAGAGTTGGAAAATGGTTCCATGTTCTAATAAATAATCTTAGTACTTAGAATCCAAAAACTCTCCACTCGATCTGATCAAAGTGTTTTTATTTGTCTATCAAAAGCATTATCAACTTCGGCCTTAAATAATTTGAACTTTTCAAAAGATTCTGACTTTCATTGCATCAGATAGATATACCCATATCTCGAGTAATCATCAGTAAAACTGATAAAGTACTCATAGCCTCCTCGAGCTCGTACATTCATAGGACCACAAAGGTCAGAATGTACTAATTCAAGAGGCTCTTTGGCTCAATAACTCTTTCCAGTAAAAGGTCATTTAGTCATCTTACCTTCAACGCAAGATTCACACACTGGTAAAGAATTTTTCTTTAACTTTCTTAGAAGGCCATTCTTTACCAATCTCTTAATCCTACTGAGATTGATGTGCCATAATCGAAGGTGCCAAAGTCGGGCATTTTTTTTTTGGAGAAACTCATTGGCGTCTAGATTGAGTTACGACAGATTTAAACATCTCTATGTTATGGAGGGAACTTAAGGCTAAAGGTCTTAGCACATACAAGTTATTTTCCAGTTTAGCTGTACAAATTTCAACACCATTCTTATGAATAAACGCTTTATTTAATTTGAAAGAAATAAAGTAATTGTATTGTAACAGACACTTTATAGAAATAAGGTTCTTTTTTAGTTCAGGAACTACAAAGACATCTTTTAATATTAGAAACCTATTCTGTAAAGTAAACTGGATGTCTCCCACTGCCACAACTGAGATGACGTGCCCGGTACCTACTCGCATCGTCATCTCACTAGCCTCCAACTGTCGCCAAGATCTAATCCCCTTTGTCTGCCTTCGCCTTAGCCTTGACACCTTTCTTTTCATTCAGATAACGAGGACAATTCCTGTTCCAATGTCCGTCCTGATTACAGTGGAAACATTTTCCTTTTCCAACCGGCGGTGGACGCTTCTTCTGGGCGACAGGTGGCAAGTTAGCAGGCGCATTCCCTTTCCCTTTACCAACCTTCTTCTTCTTCCCCTTTCCAAAGTTAAAAGTTAAAGGTGCAGACTTTGTTCCTGAGATCGAACCTCGATAGAACTTTTTAGGGGATGAGACAACATTCGCCTCACCTCCCTTTTTCTTCTCACTTTTTAGCAAGAATTGGTAAGTCTATAACTCGTTGAAGAGAGTGGTAAAGGAGTAGTCCATTTTGTTAAGAATCGTATTGCTAACAATGTGGAGGAAGCTCTCTGGCAATGAATGTAGGATAATGCTAACCTGACTGCCTTCATCAATTTTAGACCTATTCATCTCCGCCACATTAAAGTGGGCCATCATTTTAAGTACGTGTTCATAAATAGAGGTGTCTTCCTCCATTTTGGAGCTGAAGATGTGTTTTAGAGCCTTATGCTTGAATTGTTCAGATGGTTGTCCGAACATTCCCTGCAGGGACTCCATGATCTCACGAGCTGAGACCATGGACTCGTGTTTCTTGGCCAACATGTCACTAAGATTGGCCAGAATATAGGCTCGAGTCTTCTAGTTTGCCCGTGTCCAACGCTCGTACACCGCCCGAATATTTCGAGTAGCGTCCTGAGGTGGAATAGGAGGACATTCCTTCATAAGGACAAACTTGAGATCCTAGATCATGAGTATCGTTGTGAGCATATGTTTCCAACTTGAATAGTCTAGGCCGACATCTTCTAATGGAAATCCTAGCTATTCTTAGCATGATATTAGGGAATCTCATTGTTATTAGTCAAACAAGCATGAAACCTATGCTTGCGTCTTCGTCCATAGGTCAAATCAGATATGTAATTATTGGAATAATTGTTGGCAAGGCTATGCTCTACCATTAAGCTATTTCGGCCAGCTACGGTAGTGGCGAAGCACTACTGAGCAATTCACGTATCACAACACTTTATATAGGCACATTCCCTCCCTTGTACTTCTTGTAAGGTAGGACTTAGTCGAAGTCTTCCTATCTTTGTTTGGTCGAAGTTGGCTAAGGCTAAGGGGACATTGCCTTTTTCTTTCAACTTGTACATGCACCAATCCCGCCTTCCCCCACGAGAACCGATATCTTTTCTGACCTTGATTTACTATACCTTGTTGGCACCCTTTCGCCATAAAAGAAAATTCCAATATGGTCGGAAATGAAAATCTGTAGCTTTATGAGGACTAAAAAAGGACCCGAAATGTAACAAGTCCGTGATACTAAAGGTGCGAATGCAGGTTTGGGATTCATGCATTAAGAAGGAAGAGTCAGCCGCTAATGAGTCTGCTAGAAATAGTGTTTTGTTTTGAACCCGTTGTCGAAAGATTGGGTTGGCGCTTCATGCATCCATAATGATGACTAGAATGGATATCTCGTATCCAAAAACTAGCAGTTCGCCCTGTCAATCCTTTTGGGCCCCTAGCTAAGCTGAAACTTGAAGGGACTCAGGGCTGGAGCTTGATTCCCACTCCCAATAGTCTTTCTTTAGTAATTTGCTTGGAAAGTAGTTGTACGAGAAAGAGTTATCAACCGAAATGGGCCAACCACATCCTCCACGGAAGACCATCGGAAAGAGTGAAGTCAAGTTATCTCTTACCCATATGCCACTTCTTCCCGTCGCATCCATCTTCAGGACGATCTAGTCATAAGTTTCCATTTCTCAGCACAATAAGGGGATTCATTCTTCCAGACGTAAACCCATTCCTTATGAGAAAGTCTGGAAAAACTTATTAGATACCATGCTTCTATGGTATCTAATAAGTCTACCTATTATTGCCCCCCCTCCCCCCCCCCCCCCCCAAAACACAAGGTACATCTTGCGCCTATGCGCCGCTATAACTACGAGATCACAAACGTAGATTGCTCGTGACTAAATATGAATTGAGATGAAAGCTTTATTTATAAATCGGTATGGAGCCACCATCGTCAAGTCAGCGTGCGTAGGCACATAAAGCTTATAGGGGTCACCACTTCCCGTCTTTATGTGCCCTACACGCAGGTCCGACCCTTCCTTTTCTACGGAAGATTCTACATGTAGCTTCTCCCTTTCTGAGGAAATTCGATCCATAAATGGGAATTTTTGAAATACTATCTCTTTTTTTCTTTCTTGAAACTGTTATTGGCTAGAGGGAGTCATACGAGACAAAAGAAGATAAGAAGGAGACTTTAGCATGTCTAGCTAGACCATCTATAGCATCAAGATAAGTGGACCATCTCTAGCTAGACTTTATCCAAACATTTGTTTACCCCTGGAGCATTCGCTAATGTTAGCCCTTGCTTGGTCCTAAGGGGAAAAATTCAATAGCTTGCTTTAGGGTCCTTCACATAATCCCTTACTGTGCCCCTTCCTCAATGAGTCAGGAGCGAGCCATGCCACATTGTTTCTTCGATTCCGTCGAGCTGCTTCAATGGCTCGATATGAAAGACGACCAGCTCTACAACTTTTATAAGACTTTTCAAAAACCACATTTTTTTAATTAACCGATTAATTTTTGGCAAAACAGATTCTAAGTACCCTAAGTGAAAAAACTTCTATTTTGCAATGATGCCCAAGTGAGGCATGAAAAACGTCACCGATGGGGTGATCAGATGGCCTTTCACTAGGATGAGATATTCTCAACCATTAGGCAGAACCAACTCTTGGAACTAAACCTAATAGCCACCATTTTTTCGGTTCAAAATAGTTAATCCTTAACAATCCTGCGTTAGTGTAACCCCTCGTTTTCGTCCCCAAAGTCCCGCCTTAATGCGCTCACCGTAGGGAAAAAGACTGATTAGGACAAGAAACTAATTAACCTTATCCTCTTACAGAAGATCAAATAAAGAAACGTGCAAAACAACCATCTTATAGGGGGACACACCCAGGGTGCCATGAGGCGATGTGTAAAAACTTTATTCAATCAAACGAGAGAGACCGAGGGATATGCTGTTGCATTTTCTGCTCCCACTTACTATGAACACTCTTTCCATCCACCTTGATATTGACCTACCCAAACACCATCCGTTGGGGGGACACGCCAAAGGTGCCTCAAGGTCGAGGGTAAATCTCACTGTGTGGACTATGAGGGAGAAATGCGAGAGGTGAAAATGAAGCATCAAATGCCCCAAGAACCTTCCACTGAATGTTCTACCTAGGGGTTTATTAACCTAGACAATCCAACTACTGATTATGATCTAAGTCATTTATAAAGTTTTCTAAAAAAACTACTGATTTTGATCTAGACAATCACGGTGTGGAAGTATATCTTTCCAATTCATTGTAACAGAATTACCGCATATACATTCAAACATACTTTCATAATGCTAAAGAGATCAAGAAATCATACTAGATCAAGATTTCTTCTTCACAGCGAGTTTGAAGCCCAATCGTCTACCTCGAACAATCACCACTCGGATAGAAGGAAACGGAGAAGACAACACCTAGAGCCCTCAGTATTCTTGGAGTTAGAATTCAAAGTGTGGGCTTTGTTCGAATTTGGTAGAGGGAAAGAGGAAGAGAGACCGTACACAACGATTAAGCAAGTGGGAGATGCGGTCGTCTATCGCATAGACAAGATGCTTGATCGTTTAGGTGAAGTGTACGATTGTGTAGGAAAAGTAAGTGATCGTATAAATGATCGTGTAGGAAAAGGGTGAGCAATCGTCCAAACGATCACATAGGAAAAACTAAGTGATCATTTATACGATTGTTTAGTAAATATCTGGAGCTAAACGATTGCTTACGAAAAAGGTAAATGATCGTTTAGATAATAGCACGCGACTGTGTATCGATATGCGATCGCTTAGCAATATCGTATATGTAAGCGATCGTGCAGTCACTATCGTATAGGCACTGATTTTCTAAACGATGACATTATCTTTTTCACAATGTCCATGCACACAGAGATCAACACACCATCAGTTATTTATAATGCACTCATCTGTTATTTAGAATAGAAGAGACGCCTGCCCATTTCCTTTATAACCGTCCAACGAATGTGATCTTATCATATTCATAAAATATAAATTAATATCCAATTTTCCTCTACTAGATATAAATCATATTTATATTCTTATTTCATCCAAATTAATGTATCTCATACATAAAGTTAATTATATCATATTTAATTAACTCGTTCCATTATATCATATATAATCGAACTTCTTCTTGTCAATTTGAACATTTCAAATTGACCGAAACATTGAGTCTCAACTTGTATCCAAACTACCAAGGGGACCTTATGGACCTATGGCTCGAAGCTCCAACAGTACTGAATAGCTGACTAAACTCTTTAGTCATGATATCCACCATTCATTAACTGCCAGGCATTGCACTAAAGACCGACAGTTGAAATCTTTTTACTATAGATATATTTCTATGTCCATTGGATATAACCAATCATCAGTACGATGACCCTTCACAGATGCTCATAATTATAACAGGCTAATTTACCGTTTTGCCCCATTAATTACATCTTCCTCCTTAAGTACCACTGATCCCTCTAATGAACAACACAACATAGTCATACTATGTGTGAACATCTCTCGGGCCATGAGAAGGTGCGTGGCGCCACATATTTCAAGCCCCGGGATCAGCCCTTAAGAAAACAATCTATCTACTTACCTCTACTTTGGGGAAGGAGTGAACTTCATCTTGTGAAGCTAAATTCCCAGCTCCCAAAGAAGACGAATCCCCAAAATGGTAGGTTTTAGTCGGTGTTCTGGCCACTCGCACCAATGCAAAATCAAAGGACTGCCCTCAATGGTAAGAGTTCCCAACTCACTAAGGATTGAGGTCATGTTACCTATAGTCATCCTAGTGAAGTGAAGTCTCAGTCATGAATGGTGTTCTATGACAAGAAATTAACACTTCGAGGTCAAGTCTTATACAAACTCTTTGTATAGGACGTCCCCGCTTGCATGTCCACTACACGAATGATTATTATCAGACCATATGTGACAAGTCACAATATTTGTAACAATTCCACAACGTGGGCTGCGTCCGTAGTGTTACCAGGATAAGGTTTCCCTTCTATATCCATATACTACAGACTATTTTAGTTGTCACTTAAGATATGATCCACTTGTATGTCACTACATACATGCTTAAGTTACATAAAGACAACTAGGGATATTAAGTTTATTCGTTTGTGGTAAAATGAAAAACATCTAAATGTTCAAAGTCAAGTAGTGAAGTAAATACCATTTATATTATACATCACAAGTGTTCATACAAAGTTGTTTAGAAACTACTAGACACGATACTTTAGGGCACAAACCGTAACACCTCAATGGTAGGAGTTCCCAACTCACTCAAGATTGAGATCATGTTACCTATGGTCATCCTAGAAAGTGAAGTCTCAATCATGAACGGAGTTATATGACGAGACGTTAACACTTTGAGGACAGGTCTTATACAAACTCTTTGTATAGGATGCCCCTACTCGCATGTCTGCTAGACAAATGATGAGGATTAGACCATCTGTGACAAGTCAAAACACTTGTAACAATAACACAAAGCGGGTCGCGTCCATAATGTTACCAGGATAAGGTTTCCCTCCTATATCTATATACTATAGACTATTTTGGTTGTCACTTAAGATATAATCCACTTGTATGTCACTACATACATGCTTATGTTACATAAAGACAACCAGGGATATTAAGTTTATTGGTTTGTGGTAAAATAAAAACATCTAAATGTGAAATGTCAAGAAATGAAGTAAATATTATATATATTATACATCACAAGCGTTCTTACAAAGTTGTTTGCAAACTATAGGACACGAGACTTTAGGGCATAAACCCCAACAATTTCTTACTTATTCTAAAGCGAAGTGGGGAGTACAAACAAATAGGTACAAAACAATAAACTAGAGCATAAAAATCCAATGAAAAAAAATCTCATACTTTCTATAGTCTAGTCGTGGGCAGTCTTGTAGACCCATGCTCTGAAGGTGACCCTCAAACACTGTAGCCGTGAGAGCCTTCATAAATGGATCAGCAACGTTTTTCTCCAAGGCGATCTTCGTGACGATCACATCTCCTCGATGCATTATCTCGAGGATTAGATGATACTTTCGTTCTATGTGTTTGCCACGCCTATGATTCCTGGGCTCCTTGGAGTTCGCCACAGCACCATTATTGGCACAATAGAGGGTGATGGGCCTTGACATATCTGGAACAACTACGCTCTGTCAAGAACTTCCTAAGCCAGACGACCTCTTTAGTAGCTTCACAAGCCAATACATATTCGACCTCCATCGTGGAGTCGGCGATGCACCCTTGCTTATTGCTTCACCATACTATAGCTTCTTCATTAAAAGTAAATACTTACCTTGAAGTTGACTTTCGAGAGTCCTTATCAGTCTGAAAGTCAAAATCTGTGTATCCAGTAAGGATCAAATCCCTAGACCCATACACAAGCATTCTTAATGTAGGATATTCTTAACTGTGCACCCAGTAAGGACCAAATCCCTAGACCCATCTGTGTATCCAATAAGGACCAAATCCCTAGACCCATCCGTGTATCCAGTAAGGACCAAATCCCTAGTCCCTCGTTCTCTGAAGATACTTAAGGATATCTTAAGTGCGGTCCAGTGACCCTGGCTTTGGTTAGACTAATACCTACTGACTATTCCCACAGCATAGCAAATGTCTGGCCTAGTGCAGAGCATCATATACATTAAATTGCCAACGACAGATGCTTATGGGACCCGTTTCATGTCCTTAACCTCTTGAGGCATCTTAGGACACATGTCCTTAGACAAAGTGACTCCATGCCTGAATGGTAGTAGGCCCTTTTGGAGTTATGCATCGAGTACTTGAGCAAGATATTGTCAATATATGATGCCTGAGACAGCGCTAGCACTTTGTTCTTACAATCCCGATAGATCTGTATACCCAGAAAAAACTGAGCCTCTCCCAAATCTTTCATTTGGAATTGGTTCGCTAGCCAGTTCTTAACTGCAGTCAGTAGACCTATATCATTCCCAATGAGTAGTATATCGTCTACATACGACACTAAGAAAGCTACTAAACTGTTGACTACCTTTTTGTAAACACAAGGTTCATCAATGTTTTGGTCAAAGCCATACGATTTGATCACAACATCAAACCGAATATTCTAAGATCGAGACGTCTGCTTCAGCCCATAAATGGACCAATTCAGTTTACAAACTTTTTGCTCTTGACCTTGGGTAATGAATCCTTCGGGTTGTACCATGTAAACGTCCATTTTTTCAGCTCTCATAATTATAATAAGTGGCAATGGACGGGAGGATGCGGATCGATTTTAACATGGAAACAAATGAGAAAGTCTCCCTATAGTTGACTCCCTCCACCTGGATATAACTCTTTACCATAAGTCGAGCCTTGAAGGATTGTACCTTCCCATTAACACCCCGTTTGTGCTTGTAGATCCATTAACAACCTATAGGTCTTACCCCATCAAGCTGATCTACAAGATCTCATACCGAGTTGAAGTAAATCGACTCCATCTCGAGATTCATAGTTTTAACCCATTCATCCCGGTCAACATCCTCCATTTCCTTTTTATAGGACAACGGATCCTCAACGTCGCCATTTTCCACCATAGCTAGGATTTTCGTGAACCCAGATAGCGATCAGGTAGGTTTGTAACCTTCCTACTACGTCGAGGTTCCCTCAACTCTTGAGTTGGAACCGATCTACCAGATGAACTATCATCAACAACTCTAGTTAATGAAGCAGGTCCTTCAACAACTCTTGTTGAAGTTTCAGTAGTTTCTTTTGAAAGCTTACTTAACACGACGTTACTACGTGGACTGTGCTTCATATATGATCCTTCTCCAAGAAAGTAGCATTTGTGGAAACAAACACCTTGTTTCGGATCGATCATAAAAGTAACCCTCTCGTGTACCTTTGTGGTAGCCTACCTCGATCGTGATCAACCTCGATCGTGATTTCAACTTCTTAGGATATTTCTCAAGCACATATGCTGGGCAACCCCATATGCGGAAGTGACGTAAACTAGCTTTACGCTTGTTCCAGAACTCATTCTCGAAACACTCTTAAAAGGAACAAAGTTGAGAATGTATACTGCAATCTCTACTGCGAAACCCCAAAATGAGTCCGATAAGGAAGCATAAGTCATCATCGAACAAACCAAGTCCAACAAGGTTCTGTTTCTCCTTTTCGCTACACCATTTTGCCGAGGTGTACCTGGTGCCGAGAGTTGGGAAACGATTCCATGTTCTAATAAATAGTTCTGAAACTCAGAATCCAAAAACTCTCCACCTCGATCTGATCGAAGTGTTTTAATTCGTCTATCCCAAGCATTCTCGTCTATCCAAAGAATTCTCAACTTCAGCTTTAAATAATTTGAACTTTTCAAAAGATTCAAACTTTCATTGCATTAAATAGACATACCCATATCTCGAGTAATCATCAGTAAAACTGATAAAGTACTCATAGCCTCCTCGAGTTCGCACATTCATAGAACCACAATGGTCAGAATGTACTAATTCAAGAGGCTCTTTGGCTCGATAACCTTTTCCATTAAAAGGTATTTTAGTTATCTTACTCTTAAGGAAAGATTCGCACACTGGCAAAGGATTTTCTTTTAACTCGCTCAGAAGGCCATTCTTCACCAATCTCTTAATCCTATTGAGATTGATGTGCCCTAATTGAAGATGCCAAAGTTAGGCATTTTCTTTTGGAGAAACTCGTTGGCGTTTAGATTGAGTTATGACAGATGTTATTCAACATTTCTTCAACAAAATTGTTATTGAATTTGTAAATTGTACTTGTAAAGACTAAATCCAATAAACTAAGATCCATGGCTATTATATGAATACTTTAACTTTATGTGGAGATATAAAAGTTGATCAAGTTCAAGTAAATAGTCAAAATGATCTATAGTATACGATTAAGGTTGGGTGTCTTATTTTGGTAACACTATCGAATACGACCCACTTTGTAGTTGTTACAATTTGTTATAAGGTGCTATAAACGAAGTGATCCTGATTCGTTCATGTATTGACATGAGGAGTGGAGGCGTCCTATGCAATGCGTTTGTGTAAGATTGGACCAAGAAATAAGTCACTCTTACTTTATAACATTGTTTACTATTTCAGACTAACTATTTCGCTTAGATGACCTAGGTAACTTGATCTTAATCCTAAGCTAACTATGAACTCATGTTTATTGGGGATTATCTTTAGATTTGCATAGGTGAAGGTTGGCTCAATAGCACCAGCTCAATAAGCCTTCATTTCAGGGGTAAGACTGGATAGATAGCTGGGACATAGGGTACAAGACGGAATTCACACCTACCCAATTGAGGGATAGAAGAAAGGTTGTTCTCATAAATGCTGAATCTAGGTCTTAAATAAGGGGACCCACTCTCTCATTGGCCCGAGAGGAATCCTGTTTAGTGATTGGACTACAAACCAATTGTTCATTAGAGGATCAGTCGGACTTAAAAAGCAAGACGTAATTTTGGGAGTAAAACAACATTTGACTTAGCCGTTATTACAAACAAGTGAATGGTCGAATTACTGATTATGGTTAAATCAAGTGGACATAAATATATCTACAGTGAGAAGAGTGCAACTATCGAGCTATAGTGGTGTGACTCGGTAGTTAACGAATATTGATTAATTTGAGCTAAAGAGTTTTAGCTAATTAATCTTAAATCGTTAGAGCTCATGATCTGTAGGTTCATAAGGTTCCTTTACTAGCTCGTAAAACATGAACATCTTGAATTAGTAAGTTGAATGTATTTGGAATGATATCAATTTGAAATGTTCAAATTTAGTTTAGGGTTTGAATTTAAATAGTTCAAATTCAAATTAAGTTTTGTATAATTATATATAGTTAATTAACGTTTAATTTATCGAAATTAAACGATATTGGAGAGTTTATAATATTCAAATATTGATTTAAATATTAATTACATGAATAGGATTTATGTTTAAAATTAGATGTATGATTAATTTAATATTTGATATTAAATTATTAATTAATTAATTAAATTAAAATTAATTTTCAAATTTAATTCAATTTGAGAAATTAAATTCTGAAATTTTGATTTAAATTAACTTTGAATTATTTGAAATGAAATTCAGATTGTATTTGAAATTTGGAATTTTCCACTTAGTGGAAAAATCCAATGTTTCATAAAATTGTAGGTGGAACTCTACAGTTCACACATTTATTGTTGAGGATGATGCCCTAAAGTCTCGTTTCATGTAGTTTGTAAACAGTTTGTACGAACGCTTGTGATGTATAATATATGATATTTACTTCACTTATTGAGTTTGCACATTGGATGTTTCATTTGCTTTACCAAAAATCAATAAACTAAAATCCCTGGTTGTCATTATGTAACTTAAGCCTGTATGTGGTGACATACAAGTGGATCATGTCTTAAGAGATAACCAAAATGGTTTGTAGTAAATGGATATATGAAGGAAACCTTATCCTGGTAACGCTACGGATGTGGCCCGCTTTGTAGAATAGTTACAAGTGTTGTGACTTGCCATAGATGGTCTGATCTTGATCATTCGTGTGGGGAATGCGAGCAGGGGCATCCTATAAGTGTTGACGTCTCGTTATATAACACCGTTCATGACCTGTCTCTTATACACATCTAGATGTGTATAAGAGACAGGCCATAGATGGTCTGATCTTGATCATTCGTGTGGGGAATGCGAGCAGGGGCATCCTATAAGTGTTGACGTCTCGTTATATAACACCGTTCATGACCTGTCTCTTATACACATCTAGATGTGTATAAGAGACAGGCCATAGATGGTCTGATCTTGATCATTCGTGTGGGGAATGCGAGCAGGGGCATCCTATAAGTGTTGACGTCTCGTTATATAACACCGTTCATGACAGAGACTTCACTTCACTAGGATGACCATAGGTAACATGACCTCAATCCTGAGGGTGATCCTGTGATTTGCATGGGTGCGAGTGGCCAGGTCGATGACTCAAACCTACCACTTTTGGGATTCGTCTGATTTGGGAGCTGGGAACTCAGCTACACAAGATGGAATTCACTCCTTCCTCGATGCAAGGGTAAGTAGATAGATTACTCCCTTAAGGGATGATTCCGGGGCTTGAACGATGTGGCGCCACACACTTTCTCATGGCCCGAGAGGTGTTCACACATAGTTGGACTATGTTGTATTGTTCATTAGAGGAATCAATGGTACTTAAGGAGTAAGATGTAACTACAGGGGAAAAAATGATAATTTGGCCCAGCTGTACTTATGAGCTTCTGTGAAGGGTTATCATACTCATGATTGGTTATATCCGATGGGCACTGAAATATATATGGTAAGAAGAGCTCAACTGTCGGTCCTTAGTGGAATTCCTGGCAGTTAATAGATTGTGGATCTCGTAGCTAAAGAGTTGAGTCAGCTATTCACGTACCGTTGGAGCTTCGAGCCATAGGTCCATAAGGTTCCCTTGGTAGCTTGCATACAAGTTGAGAATCAGTTTTTGGGTTAGTTTGAACTGTTCAGCTGGTTAATCATATAGGATATGATTGACTATATATATGAGATACATTAATTGGAGGAAATTTGATATAAATATTATTTATATCTAGTGGAGGAGAAAACACTATAGTTAATATATGATATCAAACTATAGGTTATGAATATAATATGATTATATTTATTATTTTATTAATTGGACAGTTATGGAATAATTGCCCGGCGTTTTCTCCATAACCATGCAATAGTGGGAAGTTCAATTCGGTTTTCATAACTAAAGAATAAAATGAAAATTATTTTCATTTTTGCAAAGAACACGCTTAATTGCTCAACGAAGTGTTTTGCCCATCCGCTTAGTGGATTGAGAGCCTATACGATAACAGGTCACATTTACTAAATGACCACTTACACGCATGCGCTACTTACTAAATGATCGCCTACATTTACCTAAACAATCACTTAGCGCCGGGGCTTTACTAACGATCGTATAGACGATCGCCTAGCTTTTCCTACACGATCATGTACCTTGCCTAAACGATCGAACATCTTGACTATACAATAGTGTTGCCTTCTCCCACTTACTTGATAGTTGTATATGGTCTATTTTCCTCCTCCCCTCTACCAAATCCGAACAGAGTCCACTCTTTGGATTCTCACTCTGAGAATACTAAGGGCTCCAAGTGATGGTGTTGTCCCCATCTTCCTACTGTTCGTGTGAAGTTGTTCGTGTAGATGACCGCGATGTTGTTGGATGATTGCTTGCTGTTCTATCAAGAGCGCAAGGAGTCCGTGCGTAGATAGAGCGAGATTTCAAGTGAAGAGAGTCTTCAACTGATAAGTTCCTCTTTTCCTACTCAATTTCAAGTTTGAGGTGTCTTTGACTGAACTCACTGATGCCTACATGTAGTTGAAGAAAAAATTACTCCAATGTGTGAGAATTCAAAAAAGAGGTGGATTGAAGAACTAGAGGAAAAAGTTCCTGATGAGTTCTTCTCCTTCACCTAAAAACTCATCCCTTTCCCTTCACAAATTCAACTCAATTTTGAGTTCCACCACTCAAATTCAAGGCTGAGAATAGTAAAGAAGATCTCTTGGTGGTTCACTAAAGATTTAGAGCTGAGAATTCATGAGAAGCAGCTTGGACAGAGAGGAATTCTTCAAAGATATGTGTTTCTTGAAACCATTTTATTACCCTTTGAACATGCTTATTTTAATGTCAAAATTAAGGAATTAGAATGCTTAATGATCCTGGTATCTTGCGCTACATGTTTCTGTAATCTGACATGATATATATATATATATATATATATATAATTAAATTATTAGTGAGGTGTTATTTGATAACTTCCTTCTCATTATTTTCTCATTTTACTGTATAGAAATGGAAGTAAAAGAAATGGTTAAAAATGAAAGTAACTTGAGATTGAAAACATTATATTCGGATCATGGAGGAGAACATATTGTTTTTGCAAATTTCTTGAAGGAAAATGGAATCAAGCATCAAAAGGCTATTAGAAGAACTCCTCAATAAATTTGAGTTCCAGAAAGAAAATACAATAATAATGGAGCTTGCAAGAAATATATTGAAGGTGTGCAAGGTATTACTTTTGTTGCTTATCTCTTAAATCAAGCTTCAACGATAATGGAGCCTGCAAGAAGTATATAGAGAAGAGCTTGCAATAATAATGGATTAATTTGAATTGTTCAAGATAATCAAAAGGCTATTAGATCATTTTTTGGGAGATACAGTAACTTTTGTTGCTTATCTCTTAAATCAAGCTTCAACAAAAAGCGTGCAAGATATTACTCTTCAAGATGTATGGAGCATATTAAAGCCAACTATTAGTCACCTAAAAGTATTTGGATGCATTGCTTACTTTCAGATGAAAATAGAGGTCAGCTAGATGATAAATCAGAATAGTGTATTTTTGTTGGGTACAATGAGAACTCCAAGGCTTACAGACTATACAAAGTAAGAAAGTTATTATTAGTCGAGATGTAAAGTTCAATGAAGCAAAATTCTAGAAATCGGATGCAAAAAATGAAGATCAGAATCCATTACATGTTGACATGGGTGGCATAGAAGATGCTCGAAACTTGGAGCCTGAACAGACTCAACTGGGGGCTTCATCTTCATCTTCACACTCCACAAGTGATGAAGAAACTACTTCAAGGAAAACAAGAATTATTCATGTTATCTATAGTACTTCAAGAAGAATGCTAGACGATGAACATGTTGATTTTGCTTTATTTGCATATGTTAATCCTATATACTTTGAGGAGACAATTCAAGATGAAAAATTGAAAAGATTGATGCAATCAGAAGAAATGAAACATGGGAGTTAGTCAAACTACCAGAAAATAGGAAAGCTCTTGGAGTCAAATGGATCTAAAAAAGAAGCTAAATCAAAATGGAGAAATCGAGAAATATGAAACAAGACTAGTCGTGAAAGGGTACAAACAAAAGTATGGGGTAGATTACGAAGAAGTTTTTGCACATGTGACTTGCTTGGAGACTATTTGTTTGTATCTAGCCCTTGCAACACTAAATGAATGGAAAGTACATCAAATGGATGTCAAGTCAACTTTTCAAAATGGGTATATAGAAGATGAAATATATTTTGAGCAACTCGTTGGTTATAGCAAGTACCAAATGAAGGAGTTGAATTCCTCAGGGGAAGCATGTGAATGCGTGTGCTTTCGAAATTTATTTTAAGAATCAAGGAAAAACAGAGAAAAACATACAATATGCAGGATAAACATAAATACAAATAAACATGCTTTTACAAGGGATGAAAAGACTAACACTTGTAGACAAACTTCAATGCTTTCTGCTCCATATCACAAACACTTTGTACCACGAACTCTCTTTTGAACTTTTCTACACAGACGCTAACAACACACCATCATCAGGCATTCCTTTCTATTCTCTAACAAGAATCGAGATGGTGGGTTCTCTTTTGGGAGAAGGGAAGAACTTCATAAAAGGAATTTTTTCTGTAAAGTTCTTTTGAGGGAGAAAGATTTTTGTGTGTAGAGAGAAAAAAATTGTAGAAAGAGTTCTTCACCAAGAACAATGTATGAATTTTTTGTTTTTGTAACTTAAAAATTAAGCTAGAGAGATTGGGAGTTATAGCATCCTACCAACATAAGTTAGATAACTCCCAATGGGAGTTATCTTATTTAATTTATATATTAATTCACATTTAATATATAACTTAAATAAATAATTAATTAAATATCTTATATTTAACTTAAATTATATTTGAATCATATTCAGATATAATCCTCTCTCATAACCTATAGTTTAAATGTGAATCACATTCACATTTATTTTAACCTATAGTTTCTATATAAATCTTATTCATATAATCAATATTTGACTCTTATTCAAATATATATCTCTCATGTAACGTATAGTTTTAATCTGAATCTCATTCATATTAATTTAATCTATAGTTTTAATATGAATCTCATTCATATTAATTTAATCTATAGTCTTAATATGAATCTCATTTATATTAATTAATATTTAAATACTATTCAAATATTTATCTCTCTCATATAATAACGTATAATTTTGAATCTTATTCAAAATTAACTTTATATTATAATGTATCCATATACATTATATTAATTGTATCTTATACAATTAATTTCCTTATTTAATTTGAACAATTCAAATTAGTCCAAAGTAAATTGATTCTTGTTTATCTTTAGTGAGCTAGCAAGGGGACCTTATGACCCTACAGATTAGAAGCTTCAATGATATAAGATTAACTAATTAAACTCTTTAATTAATTAATCAACATTCATTAACTACAGGTCACTCCACTAAAGAGCCACAATTATACTCTTCGTACTGTAGATATATTTATGTATCCATGGATATAACCAATCAATAGTAAGACGACCCTTCACAAATCGCTCGTAATTATAGTTCGGTCAAATTATTGTTTTGCCCTTACAATTACAATCTAACTTCTTAAGTCTCACTGATCCTCTAATGAGCAACCTATTTATGGTTCTACCATAAACAAAACCCTTTTGGGCCAGGAGAGGGAGGGGTCCTATTCAAGGAAGCAATTCTCTACTTACCCTAAAGATGAAAAGAAGTGAATTCCCAACTCCTTACTTGCACAAATCCTCAAAAAGGTAGGCTTATTGAGTTAACGAATCTAGCCACTCTCATCCATATAGATCAAAGAATTACCTTCATAGACAGGAATTCATAACTCACTTAGGATTGAGGTCGAGTCACCTATGGTCATCCTATAACATGTTAATCTCCTTAATCAATGGTGTTATAAAGAGAGATTAATTATAGGATACCTTCACTCGCATGTCTCCACATGAACGATTAGGATCAAAGTGGGTCATATCCGTAGTGTTACCAGGATAAGGCACCCAACCTTATCCATATACTACAGACCATTTAGGTTATTACTTAAACATGAGCCACGTATATGTCAACCATGTACATGTTTAAGTTACATAAAGTAACCTTGGATATTTATTTGATGGATTATTCCATATATTAAATAATCAACCATTATTTCAATCAACATATAACTATGAGGCTTTAGGGCACACATCCCAACAATCTTCTATTTGCACTAAAGTCGGTAGGACGCAAGCCGATGAGACATGTATCCTAGGGCATACTCTATACTCAACATGCTCTCCCATTTGCCCTACCGCACTAGAAACGTGTCTCATAGTCCTAGATATTTTTGGAGATCCTCTCACACTCTAGCATGGAGAATTCTTTTATATAATTCAAATTGTTATGTCAAAAAAACCCATATGGTCACCACCATGACGTTTATCTCATATTGTTCTATTCCTACAACTTGTTGTTTACTACTATCCTTAAAATTATTCCTTACACCATTGTTAGATTTTATGTCCTAAAACTCGCAGTTTGTAATATGATAAACATTTTCTATAATCAATATACTTATTATTGATTTCACAAAATTGTATGAAAGTCTAAATCCAATAAACTAAAACCCATGACTATTGAATGAGTACTTGAACTTTATGTAGAGACATAAGAGTGGATCAGATTCGAGTAAATAGTCAAAATGATCTATGGTACATGAATAAGGTTGGGTACCTTATTCTGGTAGCACCATTGGATGCGGTCTACACTGTAGTTGTTACAAAGAGTTGTAAAGTGCTACATACGATGTGATCCTAATTCGCACATGTTATGACATGAGGAGTGGGGGCGTCCTATGCAATGAGTTTGCATAAGATTGGACATAGAAACAAGTCACTACTTTATAACATTGTTTACTGTATAAGACTGACTGTTTCACCTAGATGACCTAGGTAACTCGATCTTAATCCTGAGCTAACTATGAACTCCTATTTATTCTGGATTACCCTTAGATTTACATAGATGAGGGTTGCCTCAATAGCGTCGGCTCAATAAGACTTTCATTTCAGGGGTAAGACCTAATAGATAGCTGGGGATATAGGGTGCAAGACGAAGTTCATGCCTACCTAATTTAGGGATAGGAGAAAGGTTGTTCTCTCAAGTATTGAATCCAGGTCTTGAACAAGGGGCCCCACCCTCTAACTAGGTTGAGAGAGTTTGGTTTAGTGATTAGATCACAAACCAGTTGTTCTAAAAGGATCAGTAGGAACTTGAGGAATAAGACGTAATCTCAGGGGTAAAACATATATTTGACCCAGACGTTATTACGAACAACTTGTGAAGGGTCGACTTGCTGATTATGATTAAATCATGTGGACATAATATATCTACAGTGAGGGGAGTGCAACTATGGGCTTTAGCGGAGTGACCCATTAGTTAACGAATGGGGATTAATCTGGTCTAATGAGTTTAGCCAATTAATCTCAGATCGTTGGAGCCCATGATCTATAGGTCTGCGAGGTCCCCCTACTAGCTTGTAATGGACTAGCTCTAGAATAGAGTGATAAGTTAATTTGAAACGTTCAAATTAGAATTAAAGAAATTAGTAATTATACGACATGTAATTACATGTTTAATTTGAGAATTAAATGGAATAGGAGAATTTATATTTAAATATGATTTAAATTTATAAAGATGGATATGTGTAAAAATTAATTTAATATTTGATATTAAATTAATTAAGTTTTATTTTAAAAATTAATTTATGAAATTAATTAGATTTTTCAGTTTTAAAATCAAAATAGATTTTAAATATCAAATTTTGATTTTGTGATGAAATTGGAAAATTAGAAAAACAAAACACAAAATGAAAAAACCATGTTTTCCATTATCCATCTTTTACTTGCTCACATAAAAGCCATCAATATTGCCTTGTGTTACTCCAATATATTGAAGAGTTAGGAGTGAATTTCGGGCATGCAATCAAAAGAGAATTTTAGAGAAAATTCAAGTTGAAGAAAGGGTTCTTCAACAAGATTGTTGTTGTGAACATTTCTCCTTCATCCCTTGATTCAAGCTTGTTTTGAGTCCCACAACTCAATCTAAAGTACCAAGAGGATAGTGGGAAAGATCTTGAGGTGGTCTGCAACAAAATTTGGAGAACATTGCAGCTGGAGAAGAAGCTTTGAAGAAGTTATACAAGAGGTATGTCATGAAACTCATTTGTTTTCTGCAAGAGCATGCTTTATATTTTGCCAAAATTAATGAGTTAGAGTGCTAAAATGATCCTTGTTACTTTCGCTGTTGCTGATACATTCCTACAACCACATTATCCAATAAAGTGGATAGAGTAATTCATATTTGAAACAACTTTCAAATATTTAAGGATATATCAAGACAATGCAAATTATTGCTTCATAAGAAGTACTTTTGCCTTGTACTCCCAATTGCACCACTAAAGATAAACACATGGATTTCTCTAAATCTAGTATGAAACAGTGTATCCCGTAAAAGATCAAATCTTAAACTTTATACACCAACATCTCATTATTCTTAAGTTTTAATTTTCAAATTCAATGGTCATACCAATGATTCAACCAATATAATTAACCAATTGTATAATCAATGTTAATAAAGTCTCTTGTACAATTTATATCCCCTTAACACTTGAGGTGGCTTAGAAAACTTCTCTCTTAGACATATCAACTTCATTGTAGAATAGTATATTACCATTCCATCTGAAGCTATTACATCGAACATTTAACAACTACTTTGTAAACGTAAGATGCATGATACAAATTTAACATCATGTCCTAAACATCTTTATGTGGACTTTTAATATACAAAAACACTTCAAGTCTACTATTTGAAATTGGTTAAATAGTCAAACTTCCATACTGATTTCTACCTCACTCATAATGAGTAAATATAAGTATAAAATAGATAAATACCTACTTTTCATTTTCTTGTCTGTATAAGAATATTGTCATTGTTCAAAGTCATGGGTTATGATACTGTATCAAACCCTTATTCTCAAAGATCTTGATTGTGAATTCATTTCTCAAATATATATCAAAACTTTTATTGTGAAATGTATTTCTCAAATGTACATCACAACTTTGCAAACCTTTTGCAAATTTAATCTCTGAAAAATGTACTCGAATTTTAGATGCATTGAACTCCTTTTCATAAAAGTTATTCATTTTTACATATCTCATATGCAACAATGAATCAAAAAATGCATAGAGGCTATATTATAGAAAATTGATTCACAATTCATTTCCATCCAACAGTTCCAGCATTAGTTTTCAACTAACGCAAAGATTCTTATTTTGAATATCTCTATCTCCTAGTTCTACACTTTCAAGTCTTCCTTTCATAAATCCATTCATATCTTTTAGGTTTGACCCATCAATGAAAATCTACAAAAACTTATTGAGATCAAGTACACTACTTTATCTCAAATTTTATGACTTTGACATAATTTCCTTTTGTCAACTACCTTCAATTCTTGTCATCCATTATAAAAACTTCTTTTTTCAATAAGCCATAAAGAAGTTGTGTCATCTTATAACTTTCCCACTAATTTTGAGGTTTATAAGTTTTCATATTGTCTTCTCATATGACAACGAAGATTTCAAGTAAATCTTTGCAAATGTTGAATTATCTCATAACTCTCTCACTGCTTTTGAAGTTTATAAGTTTTCATCTTGTCATCTCATATGACAATGAAGACTTTAAATAAGCTATTACAAAGATTGAGTTATGTCATAACTCTTCCACTACGATGATGCCTTTTTTGTTTAACAATTAAAAATTGATGTTCAAATGAAAATAAATTATTATCAACACTTTAGCTATTAAGTAGTTTTACTTGGAATTAGTCAATCAACACAATTTAACTTTGTTAAAAGTTCGCAACCTTTTATTTTAACATTCCTATAAAACTAGTATTTGTCAAACAAATGTATTATTTTATTTTGGATTGTCCAAAAGACCATTTTATAAACACTCTAAAGACTATCTAACTTTAGGTGTACTTTTGAACTTTTATTTCGTCAAGGGTTCATTTTGACACAAGTATCTCAATTTATCCAAATAATGAAATGTCGTAAACTAGTTTTACAATACTTTCATAATCTAAAATCTTTTCTCAAACATTTTTGGAGGAAATAATGTTCAAAAATTACAATCTCCATTGCATATCCTCATTGAGTTTGACATTAGTATAACTTTCAAATATTAAAACTATGTTTAACAAAGTACATAACAAGTAATGTTAAATTATTCAATCAATCCAATGAAAGTACAAGTAAAGCATCAAATAATACAAAAAGAATGAAAAGAATGATGAAATTTGGGCAGAAATTCCCTAAGTGCTTTGAAATTTTTTTTGAATTTGGTTTCTCTCTTGTGCAAAAACTGAAAATTGGCTTTTATATTTAGGTCGCAGCGTTGCAACACTGAAGAGAACGATGCAACTCTCTCGTCGAATTTAGACCTCAAGCATTGGAGTAGTGTTGGAGTCGTGGTGTGATATTTGCTTACGACAAGGCGCGCGAGTAGAAGTTTGATTTTTCTGTGAATATTCGTAGCTTTGTGATGCCATAGGGTAGCATAGCGATGCTGCTCGGTTTCCTCGCCTACTGCCTTTCAGTGTTGCATAGAAGCGTTGAGCTAAGGTTGTAATGCTAATCTTGGTGCCATATGCTCCAATTGAGTTGCATTTTTGTAATTTTGATGACTTCTTTGGTTTTTATGCTTTTAGGCTATCTAGGGCAAGTGGAAGTTATGTAATGAATATATGGATACCTTAGTTTATTGTATTTTTTTTCTACCATATTCCTACTGTTTTGGATTCTAATATTATGTACAACCCACTGACTAGAGTTTTAAATCAAGTGGGAGTTTGTTGGGTTTTATGCCCTAAAACTCGTAGTTAGTAAATGTTATCAATTGACTGTCATCAGTAAAGATTTACCGATATTAATTTAGTAAATGTTATTGATTGTGTTGTATTCTATTTTTTTCTTAATAACCTTAAATCCAATAAACTAACATCCAAGGTTGCATCATGAGTTTTGAACTGTATGTGGAGACATATATGGATCAATGTTCAAGAAACAACCTAAGGGGTCTATAGTATAGGATAAGTCTGGGTACCTTATCCTGGTAAAGTTTTTATAAAATTGTACAACTTTTATGCATGATTATTGTTACTATGCCTCCTACATTTAGAAAATTTTCTTCTTCTAAGGCATAGTTTTAGGTAGTTAGTTAAACTTTCCCTTTCCAAGGCTTTAACTCTTAGCTCTTCTCTCCACCTAAGGAATCTTGTGCAGGACCAGATGTTACATTAGTGAAGTGTACCCACAGTTAACGAATATTGATTAATTTGGTTAATGAGTTTAGCCAATTAATCTTATATCGTTGGAGCTTCTGATGTACAAGTCCACCAGGTCCCACCGCTAACTCACTAGAGGATACCTAAAAGGGATAATTTGAATTATTCAAATTAATTTGAGGAAACTATATATTAATGTGGTTAATATATAATTAATTATGGATATGGTCTATAATTAAATTGGAAAGTAATATTTGAATAAGATTCAAATATTAATTAAAATGAATTAAATTCACAAAGAATAAATTGATAGAGAGGTTTCGCACATGTACATGGGATTTATATGATAATTAAATATATATATATATTAAATTGTATTTAATCTATAAATAGTTATTTAATTATTGTGCAAATTAAAATTAAATAAGTGTTATTTATTTGGGCCAATCAATTAAATAAGTGTTATTTAATTAAATAGGCCAATTAGTTAAATAAGTGTTATTGAATTAATTATAAAAAAGGAAAATATTAGGAAAAGGATTTGCCCATTCTTTATATAAAGATCTCCTTATGGTCTTTTGGGAATACACTAAAACACACAGAAGACAATACAAAATACCATAGTGTTATTGTGCAAAATTTTCTCTAAGCCACAAAGAAAATCCCCTCTACTCTCCAAAACCCTTTTTCTCCTCTCCCTCTCCCATTACTTGGATACCACCTATTCTTCTATTGGAATCCCAATGAATAATGAGGTTACTCTCGTGGTAGTTTTTTAGATTGTTCAAGAAATTGTTCATGATCAAGATCATTGGAGATCCATTCGTTGGAACTATAAGAGGATTTTTCGTGGCACTTGGGAATCTACAAAGGTGAGAATCATTCTAACCTTTCCCTAATGCATACTAATTTACATATTTATATATTCTGTTTTGTATAATGATTTTTTTAATGTAAAATCGATTTGTGGGATGTAAGATATTCTAATAAAACGTCTCCGCTGCGGGATTCGATCCCTGCATAAGTAATAACCTAAATGGTCTGTAGTAGATAGATAAAGCTAGGTACCTTATCTCGGTGACACTACAAATACGACTTGCTTTGTAGTTATTACAAGTATTGTAAAGTTCTACAAATGACATGATCCTAATCATTCATGTGGAGACATGTGAGCGAGGGTATATAAAGAGTTTGTATAAGATTGAACCACGAAACGAATAGTCTCTCTTTATAACACCGTCTCTAGAAGAGACTTACATTTCACTTGGATGACTATAAGTGACTTGACTTGAATCCTAAGTGAGTTGTGAACTCTAACCTATGAGGGCGATTCTTTGATTTACATGGGTGAGAGTGGCCAGTGTCGCCGACTCAATATGCCTACCATTTTAGGGATTCGTCTGATTAAGGAGCTAAGAATGCAACTATATAAGAAGGAATTCACTCCTTCCCTATTGTTAGGATAAGTAGAGAAATTGCTCTCTTAAAGAATGACTTTGGGGCTTGAACAATGTGGCGTCATACCCTCTCTTGATCAGAGAGTGGTTCAGTTATAGTTGGACTATAACTAATTATTCATTAGAGGGATCAATGGTACTTAAGGAGTTAAAGGTAACTACAAAGGCAAAACAGTAATTTTGACCCAGTTGTACTTACGAGCAATTTGTGAAGGGTAAATGAACTATTGACTTGTTATATCTAATGGACACAAAAATATATCTACAGTGCAAAGAATGCAGCTGTGGTCTTTAGTGTAGTGACTGACAGTTAATGGAAGTTCATTAATTTAATTAAAGAGTTTAATTAATTAAAAAGTATCATTGGAGCTTCAATGTATAGGTCCATAAGGTCCCCTCATTAGCTCAATTAGGATTAATAAGAATCAAATTAATTTTGGATTAATTTGAATTGTTCAAAATAATTAAAGGGAATTAATTAATTATATGAGATATAATGAATATAATGTATATGATACATTATAGGATTAATTTCAATTGTTCAAATTAAAGGAAATTGATTATATAAGATATAATTAATATAATGTATATGATAGATTATAAGTTTTAATGAGAGAAATAAATATTTGAATATGATTCAAATATTAATTATAGGAATATGATTTATATAAGATAGAATTAATATAACATATGTGATACATTATAATATAAAGTTTTAATGGAAGAAATAAGTATTTGAATATGATTCTAATATTAAATTATATGAAAATGATTGAAATAAAAACTATAGGGTAAAATCAATATGAATGTGATTCGTATGAATTCTATAGGTTATATGAGAGATTAATAAACTGTAGATTATATTATATGTTATGTAATACAAATTATAGGTTATATGTTATATGTGATGTAACATATAGTTTTATTAATATATAATAAGGTTAGTTATTATATATTTTATTTAAATTTCAAAATATTATGTTTTAATTTTTTATTTTTAAATAATTAGGGAGGAAGTTATTTTGATAACTTTCCCCATTTATCTCTCAACAAGAAAGTTCCAATACATGAGAGCAGTTCACATTTGACAAAGAGAGGCAAATGGTTCTTTTTCTTCCTCCTATGCATTCTCTCTGGAATGAAGCTCTATGTGAAAATTCTCAAAAAAAATTTCTAACAAAATTTTTTACTCCCTTTCTCCCAAAAATTAATCAAAGTAAGTCCACAACTCCGCTTTGATTCATATCCTTGAGAATAATGAGGAAGCCCTTGTAGTGATAACTTCCTCCGTTGCTGCATTTGCTTGTGAGACTGAAGAAGGATCGTTTTCATTTGTGATATCGGGAGAGGATTCGTGAAGGTTGTGAATTCTACAATGGTAAGTAGAACTTCTTCATCTTTTTTTAATTTCTTCATCTTTTTCCTTTAGCATATTGATTAGAAATTTTTTATCCTGTAAAATACATATTTTCTTTGTATTTTCTATTTGGCTTCAAATTAAAATTAAATAATACGGCGTTCACGCGTTTCTGCTTGGGATTCAATCCCTTCAACTTCAACGTAGTTGAAATGAACGGGGTCATCATTTATCAAGCCAGTCAAGTTAACTTTCTTCTGGAATCTTTACCAGAGAGTTTCCTCCAATTCTGTAGTAATGCTATTATAAACAAGCTAGACTACACCTTGACCACTCTTTTTAATGAGCTACAGATTTTCGAATCCCTGATAAAAGTCAAGAGACAGAAAGGAGTGACAAATGTTGCCACTTACTCTAAAAATTTCCATAGGAGTTCGATCTTTGGAATTGAGTCTATGCCTTCTCTGGAACTAAGATGGAAGAAGAAGAAGGGAGGTCAGAAGAATAAAGTTAACCCTGTTGTAGCCTAGAAGGGCATAAAAGCCAAGATGGGCATAAAAGCCAAGATTGCCAAAGAAAAATGTTTCCATTGCAACGAGAAGCGATACTGGAAATGGAACTGTCCCAAGTATTTAGTAGAGAAGAAGAAAACCAAACAAGATAAAAGTGATTTACTTGTTTTGGAAACTTGTTTAGTAGAGAATGATAATTTGTCCTAGATAAATGATTTAGGGACCACTAATCATGTTTTTTCTTCTTTTCAGGAAATTAGTTTATGGCAGCAACTCGAGACTGGCGAGATGACCATGCGGGACAGAACTCGGCAGGTTGTCTTCACCATAGCAGTGGGAGGCATGAAGTTACTCTTTTAGAAATTATTTCTTTTGTTGAAAGATGTTTATGTGATTCCTAGTTTAAAAAGGAACATGATTTCTGTAAAGTGTTTGTTGGAATAATCTTATTCTACATCTTTCAATATAAATAAAGATTTTATTTATAAAAAAAAAATGGTGTTCAGATTTGTTCTGCAAGTTGAGAGAGTAATTTATATATGCTAAGATTGTTAACAACTAAAGGGCTTCTTAATACTAAAATGTTCAAAACTGCAACCACTCAACATAAAAGATAAAAGATTTTTCCTAAAGAAAATGCCCATCTTACACATTTAAGATTAGGTCACATAAATCCCAATGTTTGAGAGGTTGGTTAAGAGTAGACTTTTAAGCGAGTTAGAAGAAAACTTTTTACTTGTATGTGAGTCATGCCTTGAAGGTAAGATGACAAAAAGACCATTTACTGGAAAAGGTTATAGAGCAAAAGAGCCCTTAGAACTTGTATATTCAGACCTCTGTGGTCCTGTGTATGTTGAAACTATTGGAGTTGATGCCTTAAATCTTGTAGGATCCTGTAGTTTGTAAACATCTATATGGACAAACATTTTGTGATTTATAATATGAGATATTTTATTCACTTCAGTCTATGAAATATGAGATATTTTAGTTACATTAACCACAAACCAATAAACTAAGATCCTTGGTTATTATTGTAACTTAAGCATGTATGTGGAGACATACAACTGGATCGTGCTTTCAATGATAACCTAAATGGTCTGTAGTATATAGATAAAGGAGGGAAACCTTATTCTAGTGACGCTATGAGCATGACCTACTTTGTAGATGTTACAAGTGTTGTAAAGTGCTACAAATGGTTTGATCTTGACCATTCATGTATTAGACATGCGAGCAGGGATGCTCTATACAAAGAAGTTTATATAAGACCGGAATACGAAATGTTTAGTCTCATTATATAATGTCGTTCATGACAGAGACTTTCATTTCACTAGGATGACGATAGGTAACATGACCTTAATCCTGAGTAAGTTGGGAACTCCTGCCTATGAGGCCGGTTCTTTGATTTGCATGTGTGTGAGTGGTCAAATCATCGACTCAAACCTACCACTTTAGGGATTCGTCTGATTAGGAAGCTAGGAACTCAGCTACACAAAATGGAATTCACTCATTCCCTGAAGCAGGGGTAAGTAGATAAATTGCTCTCTTAAGGGCTGATTCCAAGGCTTGAACAATGTGGTGCCACACCTTCTCTTGGCCCGTGAAGGGTTTACTCATAGTAGGACTATGATGTATTGTTCATTAGAGGAATCAGTGGTACTTAAGGAGTTAGATGTAACTATAGTGACAAAACGATAAATTTTCCCAACTGTACTTACGAACGATTTGTGAAGGGTCATCGTACTGTTGACTAGTTATATCCAATGGACACAAAAATATATTTGTAGTACGAAGAATGCAGCTGTCGGTCGTTAGTGGAGTGTCTGCCAGTTAACGGATGGTGGATATCGTGATTAAAGAGTTCAGTCAGTTATTCACGTACCATTGGAGCTTCAAGCTATAAGTCCATAAGGTCCCTTTGGTAGCTCTATGGGTTCATATTGAGAGTCAGTTTTTGGGTTAATTTAAAGTGTTCAAATTCACAAGAGGGAATTTGATTATATATGATATAATTAAATTAATTAAATTATATGTGATATAATTGATATAATATATTTGATACATTATTTGATTGGAGGAATTAATATAAATTTGATTTATATTAAATGCCATAAAGAAGAAAAGAACTATGGTTTATACGTTGTGGTATTAAAACTATAGGTTATAAATATAATATGATAAATTAGTTATTATACTTGTTTGTAATAAAATTAATTATGAGATAATTGATTTCGGTTTTTTCTCCAATAACCGACTTAGTGGTTGGTTATGGACAGTTTATGGCAACCGATGGGATAAAGTGAAAAATGGTTTTTCATTTTGAAAAAACACTCATTATACGTGCAAGAAGAATCGAGTTATATGATAGCTTGGTTGAGAGAGTAAATGATTGTTTGAGTTTACCTATACAATAGTCTCGTTTCCTAAATGATCGTTTGAGTTTACCTATACGATAGTCTCGTTTGCTAAACGATCGAGTACCCAAGTCTATACGATAAACTAATTTCTTCTCCCACTTACTCGATCGTTTACCCGATCGTCTAGTTCCTCCTTTCCTTTATCAAATCCATACAGAGCCTACACCTCCTAGATTCTCACACCAATAATACCAAGGTAGCCTCGTGGTAGTGTTAAGTTGCTGTTCAAGGGTCGAGGATCCAGTGTTATTCGATTGTGTTCGAGGTTTTACCAGTTTGTGCAGTTTGCTGGTTTATTCACGTTATGTTCGTGCTGTTGGATGTTTTTCCGATTGATCGAAGGATACACGAAGAAAATTTTATTCAAAGGTATCGTCTACTCGATCTCTTGTATTTTTCTTTTGAAGCATGTTGTAATTTCGACTTGATGAATAACTGTTCAGTGTTAGATTGTAAATGTTGATGTGCTTTCACAATGGGATTTGGAACGATTTGCTTCCACTCATTGGTTCTCTAATATCAGAGTTCCTTCAGAAGCAAGATGAGGGCATGAATACTTCATCTCTTTAATCAATGATTATTCAAGATATGGGTATCTTTACCTAATGTGACATAAGTCAGAAGCTCTTGAAAAGTTCAAAAGGTATAAGTTGAGGTTAAGAATTCATTAGGTAAAACTATTAAAATACTTCGATTAGACAAGGGTGGAGAATATATGGATTTAAGATTCCATAACTATTTGATAGAACATGGAATCGTATCCCAACTCTCAACATCTGGTACACCTAAAAAAAATGGTATATGAAAAGAGAAATAGAACCCTGTTGGACATGATTCAGTCTATGATGAGTTATACTCAATTACCTGATTCGTTTTTTGGTTATGTAGTAATGATTACAACTTATATTTTGAACAGTCTTTCGTCCAAAAGTTTTTTTGAAACTCCTTTGGAATTATGGAGAGGTCATAAAAGTAGTTTATGACATTTCAAGATTTTAAGTTGTCCAGCACATGTACTTGAGGCAAATCTAAAAAAATTGGAATTGTGTTCAAAATTGTATCTATTTGTAGCCTATCCCAAGGAAAGGAGAGGTAGTAACTTCTTTGATCTTAAAGAAAATAAAGTATTTATACGAAAAATGCTACATTTTTAGAAGAGGACTACATCAAGGAGCATAAACTGCACTGTAAAATCATGTCAAATGGGCTTTCTAATGAAGTTACTGAAACTTCAACAAAAGTTGTTAAAGAAGCCAATACATCAATAAGAGTTGTTGATGTTGCTGAAGGGATCGAATCCCACAGCAAAAGCGGGTTATCACTTTATTCAGATTTTGTTTTAAAATTACAACATAGAAAACAAGAAACATGCATCAATATGTAATAAGTTAGCATGAAATTAGAAGGAAGAAAAATCATAATTTTGAAGAACCATTCTTCAAACTTCTCTAAGTCTTCACAATTCCTTAACAAACTAATCTTCCACAAAGTATTGTGATGCCACCATTGGGTCTTCCTAGCTATTCTCTTGGGAAGGACCCATTGTGGGAATCGACTTTTTGAAAGAGCAAAAGGAATTTGTTGTGTTTGGAGAGCTTTCCCACATAGATCTATTTATCTGTGAAAAACTTGAAAGAATTCTAGAAAAAGAGAATGCATTTCTTTAACGTGAAGTATTGATGAACTCTCAATTCACACTTCATATTTATTTAATTAAATGAAATTCTTTCAATTAGATTAAATAACTTCTCCCCTTCTTTAACGTGAGGTAGGAATAACTCCCATTTCACCCACTTCTTATTTAATTAAATTATATTAAATGATTTAATTTAATTTTAATTAATTATTAATTATAATAATTAATAATTGATTTAAATAAATCAATTAAATAATTAATTTATAAAATTAAATATCTAATATTTAATTAATTAAATATTTGAATCTTATTCAAATATTTATCTCTCTCATAACCTATAGTTTTAATATGAATCTCATTCACATTAAATTTTCACCTATAGTTTTAATATGAATTTTACTCATATTAATTGTTTGAATCATATTTAAATAATAAATCTCATTTTATTATAAAGTTTAATTTCGATTCTCGTTCAAAATTAACTTTACATTATAATGTATCTATGTACATTATATTAATTGTATCATATATAATTAATATTATTCCCTTTAATAACTTGAACAATTCAAATTCTTCCAAAACTATTGGTCCTTGTTTACCCGTTGTGAGCTAGCAGGGAAACGTAATGGACCTACAAAATAGAAGCTCCAATGATTCGACATTAACTAATTAAACTCTTTAATTATGTTAATGAACATTCATTAATTGTGGGTCACTCCACTAAAAAACCACAGTTTCATTCTTCGCATTGTAGAATATTTTTGTGTCCATGGATTTAACCATTACAGTAAGTTGATCCTTCATAAGTAGTTTGTAATTACCGATAGGAAAATTTACCGTTTTACTCATGTAATTATCTCTTACTTCTTAAGTACCACCGATCTACCTAAAAAAAATCTGTTTATGGTCCTACCAAAAACCAAATCCCTCTCGAGCCAATGAGAGGGTGGGTGCTCTTTGTTCAATACCTGAAATCAGTACTTAAGGGAACTACTCTTCTACTTATCCTAAAGGTAGGAAGGAGAAAATCCTATCTTGTATGTTATATTCCCAACTCCTTACTCGAAAAAGTTCTCAAAGTGGTAGGCATATTAAGTCAGCGACTCAGGCCATTCTCATCCATACAAATCAAAGGGTTGCTCTCATAAACAGGAGTCTATAACTTATTTAGGACTGAGATCGAGTTACATGATTATCCTATGAAATACAAATCTCTTCGGTCAATGGTGTTACAATGAGAGAGTAAATTTATCTCAGTCCAGTCTTATACAAACTCCATCATTCGCATGTTTTTACATGAATGATTTTTATTAAATCGTTTGTAACACTTACAACATTTGTAACAATTACAAAGTGAATCGTAACCATAGTGTTACTAGGATAAGGCACCCAACCATAATCCATATACTATAGACCCTTTTACGTTATTACTTGAAACATGATCCACCTCTATGTCTAATACATACTATTTCAAGTCTCATGGAATAACCTTGGATTCTTCCCGTAATGGATACCTAATTATTGCATATCTAAAATTATCAATTATTATATCAAATAACTAATTAACTACGAGGCTTTAGGGCATAAATCCTACAGTTGCTTCATCTAGTCAAGCACATCTACCTCAAGAGTTGAGGATGCCTCAACTTAGTGGAAAGGTTCCTAATCAACCTACTCGCTATATGGGTTTAACTGAAACTCTTGTCGTCATATTAGATATCGACGTTGAGGATCCATTGTCCTATAAACAGTCAACGAATGATGTGTACAAAAATGAATGAGTCAAGGCTATGGATCTCGAAATAGAGTCTATATACTTCAATTCAGTATGGGATCTTCAAGATCAACTTGATGAGGTAAAACCTATAGTTTGCAAATGGATCTATAAGAGAAGAAGGGATGTAGATGGTAACATATATACTTTTAAGGTTAGACTGGTGGCAAAGAGTGATACCCAAGTTGACGAAGTGAACTATGAAGAAACTTTCTCACTTGTTGCCATGCTTAAGTCTATCTGAATCCTCTTGTCCGTTGCCATATATTATTAATATGAGATATGGCAAACGGACATCAAGACTGCCTTTTTGAATGGTTATCTTAAAAAGACTATTTACATGCAACAACCAAAGGGATTCATTAAACAAGGTCAAGAGCAAATGGTTTGCAAACTTAGTCAATCCATTTATGGATTGAAATAGGCATCTCGATCTTGGAATATAAGATTTGATATTGAGATCAAGTCTCATGGCATTGACCAAAATGTTGATGAATCTTAAATCTACAAGAAAATCATCAATAGTTCAATAGCTTTCTTTGTAAGTAAATCATATCCTACTCATTGGGAATGATGTAGGTCTACTAACGAATGTAAAGAAATGGCTAGCCACCCAATTCCAAATGAAAGATTTGGATGTGGTGTGATAGCTCTAAAAAAGAGTTATAATTACTAACTTAATTTAGGCTCGTAAATAAGGTTTTAATGTTTAATTATCCTATTTTGTAGGTGTTAAGTGCCCAAAGAATTAGAACCAAGCATTTGGAGTCAAACATGATTAATTTGAAGCAATTTGGAGGTAATTTGAGCATCTAGGCTTCAAAGGAGAATAAATGACCAATACCCCTAACCGGAGCATTGCAACCCCCACTTGACGCTATAATGCAACACTATAAGGTAGAATGCGTGGATGTAAGATCAACGTTACAATGCTACGACTTTTGATGGAAAAGTGCTAAAATCTGCGTGTGCCTCAAATTTGCACCAGATTTGCAACGTTGTCTCAACCCTACCCCAACGATCAAGGATTGGATCGATAAGAGCGTTGCAACACTGCAACTGTAATGTAAATTGTTTCTTTTCGAATTAGGTAAGGGTTGAAAAGAGTTAGACCATCTTAGGAAGCATATTGCTCAGTTTTGACAATTCCAAGCCAAAACTCATGAGATTCTATTTAATTTGGAGTTGTAATTGTTAAATCTTGGCAAGGTGAGTCGGATTTGATGAACAATTGAAGGCCACGACATTGGTTTTTTAGGTTTGTAGGAATTTTCTTGAATTTTATAAGATTTGTTATGAATTTTTGATTGGATCTTTCTGTTTCTTTATGATTTCCATTTTTTTTATTCAATTTCTAGCGCAAGCATATAGTATTGATAAATTAACGACTCAAATTTCTTGTAGGTTTGTCTTCACGATGTGTGTTTTATGTATGTAATTGCATTAAAAGCATGCTTAGTTCAGTAGCAATAGGTTTTAGTTTGAATTATGGCATGATTTCTAGGCTATCTAGGATCACCTAATTGATAACAAAACCTAAAGATTGGGAATGCATTAGGATAGAATTGGTCATTCTTGCTTAATGTCTTAATCAATCCAATAATGTAATACAATTAACTAAGTAAATTACCTTTGTAACAAGCTTAGTTAATTTAGGGATTAACGACATGTTGATTCTCATTAGGGAGTTTATGTGGCTCTCTTTACATTTGATTAAGCTTAAGAAATGGTTAATCCATAATTGTTTTCATAATTAATCGATGATTAGATTCATAGAAAACCCTATGATCTCTAAACTGGTAAAGGTAATCATGTGTTCGATCTCTCTCTTTTTCAATTTATCTTACTTTTCAACCTTTTAATTTCCGCATTTAGTTTTCCTATCAAATCAAACAACAAACCCCCCCTCCCCCCCCCCCCCCCCCCGTTTTTTATCGATTTCTACAGTCAAACTAAGCTTAGGGAGAGATTTAATTCTTGGTCTCCCTGTGGTTCGACCCCGTGCTTGCCTCTTGCCCTACCTAGTAGTATAAGTAGTGGTTTGTGAATTAGGAAATATTTTTATTCAATTAGAGGTCGTGAGCGACAACGGTTCTCTCAGCCGAACAAGGCACAGTTTGTTCTAGGGATCTAGGTGATCAGGGATCGTAAGAACAAAACTTTGGCCTTGTCTCAATCATCGTATATTGACAAGATGCTTGTCAGATATTAGATGTGCAATTCCAAGAAGGATTTATTGCCTTTCAGGCATGGAATTATATTGTCTAAGGAATAGTGTCCTAATACTCCTCAAGAGGTTGAGAAAATGAGACAGATTCTCTATGCATCAGCTGTGGGCAGCATAATTGATAACTAGTAGAAATACAAGTTATTACAGCTCAAATTATTAAAACAATGGGAGAAAGCGATGGTAAAATAGGCAATATTATGTTTGAAAGTGCCAAACTAAAAGGAATTGCGATCGCCAATGCTCATCGCATAAAAGCAGTTAATTTTCTTATTCTGTGCAGGTACAATGCGATGACACATATGAAATTACGATCCAAGGGCACAATGCGATGGCACACTTGAGTTTGCAATCACAAGTACCTCAAAAAGCGATCGCATAAAGACCTCACATAAAGGCGACAACATAATAAAACATGATGGGGCGTAAAGCTGATAACGGTCAATTTCGAAATTCATTTGACAACCGTTAAAAACCATCTGTTTGCAAGTACATTGAACTTTCGGTGACTTCTACACGGAGCAACATAGTAGGGAAATTAATGCTACCCATCTTTGCAATCATTAGTAAGAAGAGCTGCTTCACCTTGAAATTTATAAATACCCAATGCTACAAGAAAGAGAAAGGGAGGGAGAGAATAAGGAGGCGAGGCGAAGCAGAGAGAAATCGCTTTTCGGAAAGATCGAGAGATTGTCGGAAAACAATAAAAAGGAGAGAAGTCCAACTCTTGCAAGAGCAAGAGTCAACAAATCGAAACAGAGTTGAAGTGATAAAGAGTAGTGTAAAAGGCCATGAAAAGCAAGACATTACTTACCTGGCTTGTTATTTCTCAATCCATTTGTTATTTTGTACTCAACACTTTTTTTGCAAAAATGGAAACTTCAATTCGATTTATGTTTAGTCTCTCCACACCATGAATGAGTAACTAAATTTGTGAATGAGTTGAGAAGTACTTAGCTAGCATGACTTCAGTTATGCATTTTATGCGATCATCTTGTCTTATGTATGCGTCATTCATCATTTGGAATTACTTAAGAGAGTAGTCTAAAGATAGAATCTAGGCTTGAGAGAGTCAGATTAGATTGCATAAGCAAGAGTAGAGACTTAGAAATAAGTTCTATCTGCTGCTTTTCATACACATCACATGCGTCCTAGAAATAGGAATTGTGACATTATGCATTGAGAAATATAGTACTAATATTTGTGTATAGCATGATCACATGACTTGTACACAATCTTGAGTAATATTAGCTAAATCTCTTCTCAACCCTTTCATCGCATACTTGTTATAACACTACACTTTCATCACTCCGTGTTTAACTCCATCACATAGGAAAGTCAATCAAAACACCATCTACTTTTTTATCACCACTGCAATAGAATCAGAGAGTCCAACGGATATCTATTTAGTAGTCTCTGTGTTCGACCCTGGACTTACTAGGAACCTAAGAAGACTTATACTTAGGCTTTGTTAGGAAAACTTGTATGATCATTGCATCCACACATCATCGCATTATAAACCATCACATCAAGTTTTTGGCTTCGTTGTCAGGGACTACGGTATAGATTGCGCTAACATCAAACCTCTTTGATCTTTCGACCTTTATTGCATTGTCATTCCATCTGTAGAGGAAGAATCAAGTGACGCATGAGTGAAGGACATACTCCTGAGCTCAACTACGACCAGAGATCGAAAGAACTTTTCACAAAAAATAGAAAAACAAACGTAAATGACAAGGAAGAGTTCACAGAACGGCTGAACAACCTGAAGAACGAGTGGCAAACTAAAACAACATAATGGAAAATCCTATCCTACTGGCAAATGATCACAATAGACCCATCCGAGACTATGCATTACCAAACCTGTATGATTTCTCTCCAGGAATCATGAGACCAGCATTGGATGGGTCAAGGTTCGAGATGAAGCCAGTAATGTTACAAATGATACAAACGGTAGGACAGTTTGGAGGACGGCGTGGTGAAAATTCGCACGCCCATCTACGAAGCTTCATTGAAATTTGTAACACTTTTTTGTTCCTTAATATTTCCCTAGAAGATGTTCGACTCACGTTATTTCCATTTTCACTATGCGATAAAGCAAGAAAATGGGCTTACTCTCTCGAACCAGGAGAGATAACTTCATGGGAGCAAGTTGTGAAAAAGTTTATGAAGAAATATTTCCCTCCTAAAGAGAATGCCAGAAGGAGGAAATTGATCACCAATTTTGATCAAGAAGAAGATGAATCGCTTAGTGACGCATGGGCGAGATTCAAGAGACTAGTACGTGACTGCCCACACAATGGATTGCTGGATTGTCTTCGAATGGAGATTTTCTATCATGGACTCAATTCTGCACCACAGACAGCTGCCAATACGGCAGCAGCAGAAGGTCTGCTGGACAAAACATATGATGAAGCAAAGAACATTCTTGATCGCATCTCGAAAAACAACAGAGATTGGCAAGAAAGCGATCAAAGAGCAAAACCTAGAGAAGGTAATGCAAGTAATGGTGTCATCGCATCATTGCAAAATCAGATGAATGCGCTGATAAATTTATTGCAAGGCATTGCAATAAACAATTCCGGAACTCAAAGTGGGCAGGTCAATGCGATAGAGCAAATAAGCACCAGCTGTGTTGCATGTGAAGAATTGCATTCTGTTGAGGAGTGTCCACGAAATCCGCAATAAATCTACTTTGTCAAAAACAATCCTTTTTCAAACACTTACAACTCAAGGTGGAAAAATCACCCTAATTTTTCTTGGAAAAACAACCAACAACAAGGTAGTTAACCTATGACTCAGAGAGAGGGACCACCAGGATTTTTCCAAAGAACTAATGGACAGCAGCAACAGCAAGCTAATAACTCTCAAACACCACCATCATCATCCTTGGAAAACTTGTTGAAGTAGTACATTGAAAAGAATGAAACAGTCCTTCAAAACCAAGCTACACTCATCCACAATTTGGAAATTCAAATAGGACAAATTGCGGGAGAGCTAAAAAACAGAGCCCAAAGGACATTGCTTAGCTCAACCGAGCTTCCACACATCTAGGGAATACAGGGAAAGAAACTACTAAGTAGTCACCCTAAGAAGTTGAAAGGCGATGGTAGAAGTCAGGAATGAGCCTAGCAAGATCGATTTAAAGGAGCAACCTACAATTGAATCAAAGAAACCATTGTCGCAAACTGAGTCAAAGGAGCTCGAGATTATGAAACCTGAAGATGCGATCACCTCTAAGCCACCAGACCAAGGAACAGTGAAAGTACAGCTACCTCCATTTCCTCAAAGACTGAAAAAGAAACAAATGATGATGGTCAGTATCATCACTTCCTAGAAATATTGAAACAACTACACATCAATATTCCATTTATAGAAGTGATAGAGCAAATGGCGGTGTATGCCAAGTTTTTTAAAGATATTGTTTTGAAGAAGAGAAACAAGGGAAAATTCGCCACGGTGGAATTAACACAAGAATCAAATACTATAATCCCACCAAAGATGTGCGACCCAGGCAGTTTTACAATACCCTACTCAATAGGAGGGATCTACATTGGTCAAGCATTATGTGATCTTGGGGCAAGCATAAACTTAATGCCCCTTTCAATCTTCAAACAATTGAATGTACGACAGCTAACACCCACAACGGTGACTCTCCAACTTGTAGATAGATCCCTGGTACACCCTGAAGGAAAATTAAAGGATGTCTTGGTAACAATAGACAAATTCATTCTACCTACAGACTTCATTATCCTAGATTATGAGGTAGATAAAAATGTTCCAATCATATTGGGACGACCATTCTTGTCTATTGGTAGTGCTCAAATAGATGTGCACAAGGGAGAAATCACAATGAGCATCAATGGAAAGAAGCTCAAGTTTAATATTATCAAGGCAATGAAGTTCCCAGAAGAGGAAGACTTATCAGATTTCGACGATGAACACACTTGCGTTGAAGATTGGGAGTCCGAGGAAGAAAATGAAGAAAGAGATGGCGCAATAGCATCCTTAGAAACCTACCATGCAATAACAAAGACGGTAAAAAATGAAGAAATGTTGAATTTAGATGAAGAAAGAAAAGCACAGAAGCCCTCCCTAGAGCAACCACCTACATTGGAACTAAAAACTCTACCAACCCATTTGAATTACATTTTCCTTGGCCAGAATGAAACCTTACCAGTCATCATATCTTCTGCGTTACCTGAAGAAAAAGAAGTTGTGATGCTTAGTATCCTAAAGAAGTATATCAGACCAATCGGATGGACGCTCGCAGATATCAGGGGTATTAGTCCGACATATTGCATGCATCGAATTTGGCTTGAAGAAAACCATAAAGGCTCGATAGAACCTTAACGCAAACTGAACCCTGCGATGAAAGAGGTTTTCAAAAAGGAAATCATCAAATGGTTAGATGTCGTCATTATATTCCCTATCGTAGATAGCACGTGGGTTAGCCCCGTGCAATGCGTTCCCAAGAAGGGTGGGAGGACAGTAGTCCCTAATGCAAACAACGAGTTGATCCCCATGAGGACTGTCAAAGGTTGGTGGATTTGTCTGGACTACAAGAAACTCAACGCGGTGACAAAAAAGATCATTTCCCTTTACCTTTTATTGATCAAATGCTCAACCGACTAGCAGGCAATGACTATTTCTGATTCCTTGATGAGTACGCAGGCTATAACCAAATTATGATCGCATCAGAGGATCAAGAAAAGACTACGTTCACATGTCCATATGGAATATTCGCCTTTCGTCGCATGTCTTTTGGACTATGCAATGCGCCCAGTACGTTTCAAAGGTGTATGATGGCAATCTTCTCCGAGTACCTTGAAGACGCAGTTGAAATCTTTATGGATGATTTCTCAGTCTATGGGCAAACATATGAAACCTGTTTGAAAAACTTGGGGAGAATACTGAAAAGATGTGAAGATATTAATTTGGTGCTGAACTGGGAAAAGTGCCATTTCATGGTCAAAGAAGGAATTGTGCTTGAGCATAAGGTTTCAAAGAATGGGCTAGAGGTGGATAAAGCAAAAACTGAATTTATAGAAAAACTCCCACCTCCAGCAAATGTGAAAGTTGTGAGGAATTTCTTAGGACATGCGGGGTTTTATAGAAGATTTGTGAAGGACATCTCCAAAATAGCTCGACCGTTGAATGCATTGTTGGAACTTGATAGACCATTTAACTTTGATCCACACTGCCTCAATGCATTCAAAACACTAAAAGATGCCTTGACTACAGCGCCAATTCCGATCACACCCGATTGGGCAAAGCCATTCGAGCTGATGTGCGATGCTAGTGGATATGCGATGGTGGCAGTCTTGGCACAAAAAGTAAAGACAATATTACATCCCATCGCATATGCTAGTAGAACATTGAACTCCACACAGGCGAATTACACCACCACCGAGAAGGAACTTTTAGCGGTAATTTTTGCGATTGAAAAATTTAGACCTTACTTGTTGGGATCAAAATTTATGGTCCACACAGTCCACTTGGCGATATGATATTTAATGACCAAAAAAGATGTGAGGCCTAGACTAATCCGATGGGTTCTCTTACTACAAGAATTTAATATGGAGTTAATACGAAAGAGAATAGAGAACCAAGTCACTGACCATTTATCGAGGTTAGAGAATCCTGAAGTGGATCGCATCCAGTCGGAGGTGAACGCGTTATTTCCTAATGAGTAGTTACTTAAGATTGAAGAACTACCCTGGTATACAGATATTGTCAACTTCTTGGTCTGCAAACAATTTTCTGAAAACTACACATCCCATCAAAAGAAGTGGCTCATTCATGAATGCAAATTTTACTACTGGGACGAGCCAAATCTCTACAAAAGGGGACCAGACCAAATATTGAGACTTTGTGTTCCAGAGACTGCTTTTCAGTGCATACTTTTTCAATGTCATGAATCACCCTATGGAGGGCATTTCGGGGGACAACGGACAGCAGAAAAAGTTTTGCAATGTGGGTATTACTGGCCCACTTTGTTTAAGGACACACGAGAATATTCCATGAAATGCGATAAGTGCCAACACACTGGAAGCATTTCAGAAAAAAATTTAATGCCAATGAACATCATATTGAAGGTGGAACTATTTGACATCTGGGGTATAGATTTCATGGGACCATTTCCATCGTCAAATGGTCATAAATACATTCTATTGGCCGTCGACTATGTTTCCAAATGGATTGAAGCAGTTTCATGCGTGCCATAATAAGTGACGAAGGGACCCATTTTGTGAATTATATTGTTAACAAAATGTTGATCAAATACAATGTCCACCATAAGATCACCACCACGTATCACCCCTAAACAAACGAACAAGCAGAGGTTTCTAACAGAGAATCAAGTCGGTTTTAGAGAAGGTGGTGAATCCATCGCGATTGGGCCATGAAGCTTGACATGCCTTGTAGGCATATAGGACTGCTTATAAGACACCCATAGGCATGTCACCTATACGTTGGTGTTTGGAAAGGCTTATCATCTACCATTGGAACTAGAGTATAAGGCGATGTGGGCAATTAAGAAGCTTGACTTTGATCTTAAGGCTGCAGGGGAAGAGAGAAAACTTCAACTACTAGAGCTGGACGAATGGAGATTACAGGCATATGAGAATTCCAAAATTTACAAAGAACACACGAAGCGATGGCATGATAAGTGTCTTTGTGAAAAAAATCTCCAAGCAGGTCAGAAGGTATTACTGTTCAATTCTAGGCTACGTCTCTTTCCGAGAAAATTGAAATTGCGTTGGTCCGGACCTTTTATAATTAAGGAAGTGTTTCCCACGAAGCGATAGAATTGACAAACGAAGATGAGACCAATGCATTTAAGGTAAATGGACAAAGAGTAAAGATGTACATGGAGGAGATTTCCAATGCGAGAAAACCTCCATTGACTTGGGGAAGCCAGAATAAATAAGAAACACTTAGTCCCTGCGACGATAAGCGACACACATTCATCAGGGACGAAGTATATCCTTTTTTAGTATCCTTTTTTTGTTTTTCTTTCAAGAATCTATCTTAATTTTTGCATGGTTACTACTCTTTATAATTGCCAACTCTTTCTTTCATACTTTTTATTTTCTTCATATTCATCACACTGATCGTAGTAAACAATTGCGATGAAGCAATGCAATAACTTAAAAAACACGACTGGTTCAATCAACCTGTCGCAATCAAAGAATCAACCCACCATAGGAAAGGATGCGATCAAAATGATGTGGACGAAAAAATAAATTTGGGGGTTGTGTTCTTCCTTACCTCATCTTATTTCAATTTTTGCACGTCTCAAATTTCAATTTAATATTGTTGAATTCTACTAACACATCCTCTTTCGTTTGACTCAATCCTAATTTTTTTATTGCTTTATTTGGTCGTTGCATTCACCCCTTGCCCATACTTCAATGATGAAATTTATGTTTATTTTCTTACCGCATGTACTAGAGTCAGATTAATTTCAGGACAATCAATTCACGAAACATTTCTAAAATTTAGTGGTCTACCAGTTTTCTTTCAAAACTATTATTTACGAAATTTCATGAGTCCATCGCATGAATTCTTTCGTCTTTCAGCAATGAGGACATTGCTACGTGTTAAATTTGGGGGTAGAAATGTTATTTTCAACCTTGTCATTTTTAGAAATTTCGATTTGAAAAGAAAAAAAAAAGAAAAATTATATAACGTTGAGATCAGATCCTGTTCGTAGTTGGATATCCGCATGACACCCGTGGGGGTAAGCCAAAATGAAAGTGGGAATTGTGATCAACGCAGAAACCAAGTGATTGCAATTCTACGGCCAAATAAAGAGATGGGCATGAGTTTTGACTAAAAAGAGCGTCTTGCTCGTAGTTGGATGTCGCATGACACCCGTGAGGGTAAGCCAAAACAAAGACTAGGCACTTAGATCAGCGCAAGATCACAAAATGAATATATGAATCGTGCGAGGGTCAAAATCACTTGAACACCCACGGTTTGATAAAGTTTGAAATAAATAATGCGATGTCCTGGAAATGAGTGAAAATTCTTTTGAAGAATAAGCTCTGATCCCTAAAGATTAGAAATATTTTAGGAAGAGATTAGGATAGAAATTAAGGAGGCATTGATTCAGCAATTTGAATAAAGCTCCTTGAGAAGCCTAGGCAAGGTAAAAGTGATTGAAATTTTTAAGAAATCTTTAGTTTATGCTTGAGGCCAAGCATTGTTTTAAATTTGGAGGTGTGATAACTGATAAAAATACAAGTTATTACAGCTCAAATTATTCAAACAATGGGAGAAAGCGATGGTAAAATAGGCAATATTATGTTTGAAAGCACTAAACTAAAAAGAATTGCAATCGCCAATGCTCATCGCATAGAAGCAGTTAATTTGCTTATTCTGTGCAGGTACAATGAAATGACGCATATGAAATTACAATCCAAGGGCACAATTCGATGGCACACTTGAGTTTGCGATCACAATTACCTCAAAAAGCGATCGCATAAAGACCTCACATAAAGGCGACAACATAATAAATCATGATGGGACGTAAAGCTGATATCGGTCAATTTCGAAATTCAGTTGACAGTCGTTAAAAACCATACTATTGCAAGTACATTGAACTTTCAGTGACTTTCAGATGGCGTAACAGAATAGGGAAATTAATGCTACCCATCTTTGCAATCATTAGTAAGAAGAGTTGTTCCACCTTGAAATTTATAAATACCCAATGCTACCAGAGAGAGATGGGGAGAGAGAGAACAAGGAGACGAGGCGAAGCCGAGAGAAATTGCTTTTTAGAAAGATCAAGAGATTGCCGAAAAACAATACAAAGGAGAGAAGTCTAACCCTTACGAGAGCAAGAGTCCGCAAATCAGAACATAGTTGAAGTGATAAAGAGCAGTGTAAAAGGCCACGGAAAGTAAGACAGTGCTTACCTGGCTTGTTATTTCTCAATCCATTTGTTGTTTTGTACTCAACACTTTATTTGCAAAAATGGAAACTGCATTTCGATTTAAGTTTAGTCTCTCCACATCGTGCATGAGTAAATAAATTTATGAATAGGTTGAGAAGTACTTAGCTGGCATGACTTAAGCTATGCATTTTATGCGATCATCTTGTCTTATGTATGCATCATTCATCATTTGGAAGTACTTGAGAGAGTAGTCAAAAAATAGAATCTAGGCTTGAGAGAGTCAGATTAGATCGCATAAGCAAGAGTAGAGACTTAAAAATAAGTTCTATCTACTGCTTTCCATACACATCGCATGCGTCCTAGAAATAGGAAATGTGGCATTATGCATTGAGAAATATAGTACTAATATTTTTGTATAGCATGATCGCATGACTTGTACACAATCTTGAGTAATGCTAGCTAAATCTCTTCTCAACCCCTTCATCGCATACTTGTTATAACATTACGCTTTCATCACTCTGCGTTCAACTCCATCGCATAGGAAAATCAATCAAAACACCATCTACTTCTTTATCACCACCGCAATAAAATCAGAGAGTCCATCGCATATCTATTTAATAATCCCTATGTTTGACCTTGGACTTACTAGGAACCTAAGAAGGTTTATACTTGGGCTTCGTTAGGAAAACTTATATGGTCATCGCATCCACACATCATCGCATTATAAACCATCGCATCAATAATGTATGCCATGTTCAACGCCTGACATTTGCTATGCAGTAGGGATTGTTAATAGATATTAATGCAATCCAGGATTTAATCACTAGACTATAGTTAAAACCATACTTAAGTATCTTCAGAAAATGAGGTACTACATACTTGTGTATGGGGAAAATCTGATCCTTACAAGATACATTAACTCTGATTTTCAAACTGATAAAGATTTTAGAAAATCCACATTAGGATTACTGTTCTCTCTTAATGGATGGGTTGCGTCTTGCGAAGCACAAAATAAGACTGCATTGTTTACTCTACCATGGAGGTACAGTATAGCTTCTTGTGAAGCTATTAGGGAAGCAATCTGGCTGAGGATGTTTTTGACAGATCTGAAAGTTGTTCTTGACATGTCAAAGTCCATCACTCTTTATTATGATAATACTGGTGTTGTGACAAATTTAAGGGAGCCTAGAAACCATTAGAGAGAAAAGCATATTGAATGCAAATATTACCTCATCTAGGAGATTATACATCGAAGAGAGGTGATTGTCACAAAGATCGCTTCAGAGCACAATGTTATCGATCTATTTACAAAGGCACTCATAGCTACAGTTTTTAGGATCACCTGGAGAGTCTGGGTCTATGGGGCATGCATCATTTTGTCTAAAGCAAGTAGAAGATGTTGTTGGGTATAGTGTATTCTCTATTTTATTGTATTGTGTATCTTACTTTGTTTTACGCTTTGTATTGTACACCTCACTAGCTTTAGAACAAGTGGAAGATTTTTGGGGTTGATGTCCTAACTTTCGTGGGTTTCGTAGTTTGTAAATTTTGTATACGAATTATTTATTTAATAAATAAGTTGTTATTTTATTTGACATTCAGTATGTATTAACCCAATCCAACAAACTAAGATCCAAAGTTATTTTATATAACTTAAACATGTATATGGTTGACATACAAGTAGCTCATGTTTAAGTAATAACCTAAATGATCTGTAGTATATGGATAAGATTGGGTACCTTATCCTGGTGACATACAGATACGCCACACTTTATAATTGTTACAATAGTTGTAAAATGTTACAAATGATCTGATCCTGATCATTAATATGGAGACATATGAGTGGAGGTATCTATACAAAGAGTTTATATAAGACCAGACTACAAAATAATTAGTCTCTCTTTATAACGTTATTACTTGAAGAGATTAACATTTCACTAAGTGACCATAGGTGAGTTGACCTTAATCCTAAGTGAGTTGTGAACTCTTATCTATGAGGGTGATCCTTTAATCTGTATGGATGAGAGTGGCCAGATTCACCGACTCAATAAGCTACCATTTCGGGATTTGTCTTAGTAAGGAACTGGGAACATAACTACACAAGATGAAATCCGCTCATTCCTGTCTTGAAGGAACGTAGATTAATGACACCCTTAAAGGCTGATTCCGGGTCTTGAACAATGAAGTGCCACACCCTGTCATTGGCTAGAGGGGGATCTAGTTTATAGTTGGACTATAACTAATTGTTCATTAGAGAGATCAATGGTACTTAAGAAGTTAGATGTAACTACAGAGGTAAACGCTAATTTGACCCAGTTATAGTCATGAGAAATTCGTAAAGGACCGACTTACTATTGATTGGTTATATCCGTGGACACAGAAATATATCTATAATGCGAATAGTTCAATTGTCGATCTCTAATGGAGTAATGGGCAATTAATGAATCTTGATTAATTTGATTTAAGAGTTTAATTAATTAATCGTATTATTAGAGCTTCTAATCTATAGATCCATAAGGTCCCTTCGCTAGCTCATTAAGGAATAAATATTTTTGGAATAATTTAAATTGCTCAAATTATTTAATGGAATTAAAGGTATAATATTAATGTAATTAATATAAAGTATAATGAATATTGATACATTATAGTATAAAGTTAATCATAAATATGATTTATAATTAAAACTATATGATATGTGAGATAAATATTTGAATAAAAATCACATATTATTTACATGAATTAGATTCATATAAATACTATAGGTTAAAAATTAATTTTCATATGACTCAAATTAAAACTATAGGTTATAAGAGAGATTTGTATTTTAATGTGATTAAAATGCATATGATATGATTGATTGATTAAACAACAACAAGATATGCATTTACTTAAAATTACAGCATGCTTTAAAACAAATACTTAGGGTTTCAGAAACTCTTACCTTTGAAGAACCATTTCTTCAAGAACTCCCTCGTGTCACGCAGATCTCCTTCTTCAAGAACGGATACCACCACTCGAGAACCCTCTGTATTCTCTTGGGATAAATGATTTAAGCAATTGTTGTGCGCTTTTCTTGAATCCTTAGAAGAGGGAAAGGAGATGGAGAGGAGGAGAGGGAATTTTTGTACAGAGAACTTTTCTCTTGGAGAGAACTCTTCTCTCAGAGCCCATTCAGGAAGCAGAATCTCTTCAACCAACTTGAATCCCACGTATATTAATTGAGAAAATAAAGGGAGGGAGTTGTATCTCCTGCCCTTTAATTCAATTAAATTGATATTAATAATATATATATAATAATAATAATAATAATAACTACTTTATTATATATACACACTATATGTTATATCCAATATAACATATTGCTTATAGTTTTATATTGTATCTACAACATAAACTATAGATTTTATTTTCTCTCAACAATACATGACATTTAATATAAATCACATTTATATTAAATTCACTTATATGAATCTCATCCAAATAATTGATATTTGGATCATATCCAAATATTTAATTCATCTCAATATAAATTATATTTATATTTAATTACATGAATCTCATTCATATAATTAGTGTTTGAATCAAATTCAAATTCCTCTCATTTATAATGTAACAAATACATTATAATTAATTATATCATATATAAATAATTCCCTCAATTAATTTGAACACTTCAAATTAATTCAAAAATAATTCTCAATTAAATCTTTGTTGAGCTACAAATGGGACCTTATGGACCTGTGATTGAAGCTCCAACGGTACTCGGATAATTAATTCAACTCTTTAATTAAATTACTCAACATCCGTTAACTGTCGGTCACCCCACTAAAGACCGACAACTGCACTCTACGTACTACAAATAAATTTATGTGCCCATTGGATATAACCAATCAACAATGGGATGACCCTTCATAAATTGCTCGTAAGTACAGCTAGGGAAAAATATCGTTTTGCCCTTGTAGTTACATCTAACTTCTTAAGTACCACTGATTCCTCTAATGAACAATACCCCTGTATGACCAAGTCCCTCTTGGGCTAAGAGAGGTGTGGCCACTATGTTCAAAACCCGGAATTAACTACTTACCCTTGCATCGAGGAAGGAGTGAATTCCTTTTTGTGTAGTTGTATTCCCAACTCCCTAGTAAGACGAATCCCCAAAATGGTAGGCTTGTTGAGTTGCAATCTGGCCACTCTCACCTATACAAATCAAAGAACCGCCTTCATGAATCGGAGTTCACAACTCATTCATGATTCAGATTATGTCACTTATGGTCATCCTAGTGAAATATAAGTATCTATTATTAACGGCGTTATATAAAGTGACTAATCATTTTGTGGTCTGGTCTTATACAAACTCTTTGTATAGGATACCCCCACTCATATGTCTCCACATACATGATTAGGATCAGTTCATTTGTAGCACTTTACAATACTTGTAACACCTAAAAAGTGGTCCGTTGATAACGGGCAGAAATGCACGTTATCATAGTGGTAAGTTCTTAAATAATGTTGGATTACATTGATGAAATATGTTAAATTGCGTCCATTAGGCATAAATTTTATAATATTATGGTCGCATGCGTTCAGTGCATTAGAACTATTGATTTTTATATTTTTTGTGCAGAATATGCGTTAACGCAATGCAAGATTGTGATCATAGGAAATTATCAGTCGAGCACAACTTTACCGCAAGACTTTGCATTGATCATGCTCACAAACATTCGCCCGAGAAAGATCACCGCAACTTGGTCAGTGCAACATGGTGGGTGCATTTGGGTGAAAGGCCAATTAAGAGCGATGGGATAGAAAGCTGATGACAGTCGAATCCAAATTAAGTTAACAGCCGATAACGGTCACAAAGTACATTTAGCTTTATCGGCAACAATCATTCGGCGCGTCAATCAGGAATTAAAGTTGTCCCATCTGTACAACCGGGAGAGAGAAATCGCCTTTCACCATTGATGCCTTATAAATACCAAGTGTATTCTTCAGAAAAGGGGTTGATCGGTTGACAAGTTCACGATATAACCAGTTCACCGTCTTCTGTTCATAGTTTTTCTTTCATTTTTAAGGCGGAGCACGAGAAGAGTGGTGGTGCAGAAGATCGCCCAGGAAAACTTGAGAGAGAACCTTGGGGCGTAAGGGCAGAGAGCGGGCCGACTCTCGTGAGAGCGAGAATATCTTTAGAGCACGAGTGGAAACAATATAAACGTTTGGTAGCAAGAAATTGCTACCAGGCTCTTTATTATACTTGCACTGTTATTTGTACTTCATCTTCGTATCTATTCAATGGAAGTCCTATTTTTACATCTGCTCACTCTCTTAATACGCATGAGTAGCTAAACTAGTTGAATGAGTTGAGAGGAACTAAGCTAACATGACCTAGGAAGTTCATTGCTTGCGATTGTCTTGTTTTATGCTGTGCAAATTACCCTTTAAAGTTACTCGAGAGAGAGTCTAAAGAAAGAACCTAATGTCTCAAGAGAGCTAGGTTAGAATCTGGACTCGAAAGAGCAAGATTAAGCTTGCATAAACAAGAGATAGGGACTTAAAGATAAGCTCTATTTGTCAACTTGCATTGCATGCATCCCAGGAATGGAAATGATATTATGTGGTTGCATATTTATGTGAATGTCATGTTGTCATCGCATAAATAGAGATAAAGGTTTATGCGTAAACCCTGTAGACTTATCGCATAATTATCGCATGCATTCTAGCCTTAGAAGTCTTGGTATTCGCACCAAGAGGTGGTTTACTATTGTATGCATGTTACATGATCGCAAAGCATGAACGCATTCTAGGGAGTGTTAGCCGAAATCTTTCTCGATCTATTCACTGCATATTCATCGCATTTCCCGTTTACCAACTCTTTTCAACTCTGCCGCATTTGTTATTTCTTTTTAATTAACGCAATCAACAACCAAACACTTTATTTATTTTCTCGGTTACCACAAAGTTTCATTAAAAAGAAAATTATCAACGCAATCTATTTTCACAAGTCCCTGTGTTCGACCCTAGACTTACCAGAAAGCTCAGAGGAATTTACGATTGAATTCCGCTGGGGAAACTTGAGTGCATAACGCAATCCATCAACGCATATCATCCATATTTCCACTTAATAAAATAACATATCAGCCGTATCCGTAGTTTCACTAAGATAAGGTATCCAGCCTTATCCATCTACTACAGACTGTTTAGGTTATTATTTAAACAAGATTCACTTGTTTGTCTCTACATACTTGTTCTTGCATGGTAAAGGGTCTATGCATAATCATGCATAGTAACAAACTGTGTTTGTGCTGGGCTATTTTGGAGAGTTTTTTAACGTGAGTTTTGGAACCTTTTTACAATCTTCATCATAGTAGAACTCGCAGTTACAAGAGACTAGATGAAGGAGAAAATAAAAGGCTACTATTACAAAAAATGAGTCAACCCGTTTGAAAAAGATGAATTGGGTCTTGAACCGCTCAAACCGAACTGTTCTTCAATAAACCACCTTGCAGCTGATCATGCAAATGAACTATGCGATGAGCATGAAAGATTACACGATTGCATAGCTAGCAATTATGCGATGAGCATGAAAAACTATGTGATTGCATAGCTAGCAACCATGCGTTGAACATCTAAAGACCATGTGATCGTTCAACAAGCAGTTGTGCGATCTTGTAGCAAATGTCACACGATCGTGTAGAGCGTATCATTAGCTATGACATCGTTTAGTAAATGCTACATCAAATTAAAAACAAACAATTGATAACTTTTAAGTTCCAAAACCACATTTAATAGAGTTCAGTTTTCTATAAGAGGATATTTTTAATATTTAAACATAAATTTTAATGAGAAGAAAGTTTGTTTATATTTGCCAACAAGAACATATCTCAACTGGCATAGTGTTCATATTATTGACCTCAAGGTTTGAGGTTCGATTCCCCTAGGTTTATATTAGCCTCTATCGACCTTTAACAAAGAAGATTAAAATTTTTTGTTATTTTGTGTAAATAGTTTTTCTTATTTTTCTATTTTAAAAATCTACCTTGAAATTATAGAGACTATAATTCAACTATTATTAAAAAACAAACTAAATTAAATTAAACCTGAAGTATTTTGACATATTTCATATGTGAAAAATATATGTTAAAATGTTATAGTAAATATATTTTTCATTAAAAATCTGTCATTCACTTTTTTTAATAAAAGAAAAATGATATTTCAAAAAAGAAAAAAGAAAAAACAGAACAAACGAACGACGATTTTTCCGGAGTCACAAAATCTGAGGAAGATATGGTTTTTGACCGGTCAGCGCTTGCTTAAATAATTGAAATATTTGTTTAAAAACAATAAAAAATAAATAAGCAGAAAAACAGATGTTGAGAGTGGGATTTGAACCCACGCCCTTTCGGACCAGAACCTTAATCTGGCGCCTTAGACCAACTCGGCCATCTCAACTTTGATGACAGGTGAGGTTGTACTTTATTTAATTATATTTATCAATATTGCATTCTTTAAAATAGTTTTTAAACTTTTGGAATTGATCGAAATGCCAAAAAAAAAAAAGAAAAAAAAGTGTTAGAAAGCTTTTACGAGTAAAATCTGTGTTCTTATTTTTACATACTCTCATTGTTTTTAATTAACTAAAGGAAAATTTTCATAGATAGAAAAAATGTCAAATTATTTACATAAATAGTGAAAAAAAAAAAACATTGAATAGAAATCTGTCAGTATCTATCACATAGTATCAATTATATATTTTTATCAGTTGTTATCACTAATAGACACTGATAGACTTCTAAAATTTGCTAATTTGTGTAAATAGTTTCTCTTATTTTTTTAGTTTTGAAAATCTCCCTTAACTAAATCTATCTTAATCTTTTTAAGTATATTGTGGTACTAATATTGGATTGAAATTTGAATACATTTATTTACTAAATCATTAGTAATTTTGATGATATATTTAAAAGGTAAAAGAAAAGTTAATAAGAAAAGACGAAAAAGTTAGAGAAAGGAAAAAAATTTAGAGAAAGACATATTCAGCAAGAAAATAAGTAAGCATTTAGGGAGAAACAAAATTAGTGAAAGGAAATTTTTTGAGAAAAAACAAGTTAGAAAGGTACACGGGCTTAAAAAAGAAGAAGAATAAATGTGTTTATATATACATATATTAGCAAATTTTATAGAGAGAAAAGTTAGTGAGATGATACACAATGTTTTAAGATATATATATATATATATATATATATATATATTTGAAGAAAGAAGGGATTTTATTACTGCTTCTTGGGCTAAGATTGATAAAAGCCCATATGCCACTCTGATGGGTGGTTCTAGCCTCTTTTGCTGAGTGTCAGCCAATTTATTACACAAATGATTTATATAGGTAAATGAAATGGATTAAACTCCTTCTTCAGCACCTTAATTTCTTCTATGTTTCTTCCAATTTTGTTTAGAGTCAATTGGTCGTTATTTATGAGATTCACAGCCAGTTGAAAATCAGTTACGACTTGAATAGATGGAAGACACAGTGATTTGACTAACTTTAAAACTTCGATTATCGCAATGAGTTCAGCAATCAGTTGAAAATTAGACCTCAAGTTCTAGATCGACCAATCGAGCTCAAGAAATTATTCTAAAAGAAAAATAATCGAGCCAAACTTGACGTTGGGGCTTTACAACCTCAACAACTGCAACCATCTTAATACCATCTATATTACACGTAACCTCAAGCAAGTGTCAGATAGTGGCGAAGCCAGGAATTCTATATAGTGGGGCACTATATGTACAAGTCTAACCAAAAAAAAAATCTATAAATGAAAGTAAAAAAAGTGTTCATAACTTCATAAATTAACTAACTTAATACATTACAATCCCCATCTATGAGTTTTCATATTTTGAAATCGATTCATGATAACTTCAGTATATAACTTATCAAATAAATTCTTTTCAATCATTACTACAAAACTGAGCTTTAATGTCGATTTAAAACTGACATTATAGGAGTACAATATCGGTCGAAACCAACATTGAAGATTATGTTATAAAAGGTCTTTAATGTCGGTTTAAAACTGACATCATATGTGACCAAGATTTCAATGTCGATTATCTTCAATGTCAATTTTCAACTGACATTGAATACTATCTTCAATGTCGATTTTCAACCAACATTAAACATCATCTTTAATGTCGGTTTTCACTTACTTTTTATTGACAACTGTTGGTTATTAAATGTATGTCATAGTTTTATATTGAAAAAAAAAAAATTGCTTACACACAAGTAGATCAATAATATCTCTTTGTTATCTATACATGCACTAAATAAAATCCTAATTGCTTTCGTAAGACCCCAATAAGTCATAAAAAAAGGATTTGGATGCTAATTTAACTCCAAAACCAAGATAAAATACATTTTTTATCCGAATCAACTCTATATGGTTTAGACAACAAATCCCTACGTATCAACCATGAATTATACATATACATTATATGTTAAACAAGTACAGTATACATGCTAAGTTGCACACAATAATAGAATTTGAAATAAATGAACTACAAAATGGTTAAAATGACTAAAAATAAGTTGAAGATAAATGAGGTGTGTCCTAACGATGCCTTCAACGATGTCAATTTTTGAAACCTAAAGACTATTCTCCCACTTATAAAATAGATAAAACGAGAATTTGAACAAATAAATAAAACATATCATATAATATTACCTTCGGTGAACAATAATAAAAAACTAGTGACCTAAACAAAACAACATTAGTTTAATTCAATTTCTTGGCCTAATCAATTTAGATTAAAAATAATGATTCAAATGCCACAAGATTTGAGAATCAACAAATTAGTCAAGAATGAGTAATCAAGAAATTACCATTTATACAAACAATACCTTATCAATTATAGACGACCTTGAATGCTAAAAGCTCACAACAATGCAACATCGTAAAATAACTCTAGATATCCTCTAATACTCTAGATGCCGAAGCCCATATGCAATGAATTGAAGAGGACTGCTTAAATAGGCATCATTTCAAAGGTTCATTACATTTAAACTACAAAACAGAAATCAAAGTGGATTCACTTTAAATGCTAATGCTCAATTCAACACATAAAAATCTAGCCATCTTTTAAGATTATAAATGTTGAATGCAAGGAATCGAAGAAGACTGCTTAAATAGGAAACAAATCAAAGGCACTTCACATATAAACATATAAAAAAAATCCAAAAAACAAAACCTAATTTAGTGGAAGCACTCGACATTAGTAGTCAAAAGCAATTATGAATAAGCAACTACCTACTAAATTCCAGTTTCAACAGAACCAAAGTCAATCTACTTTACAGAACTCAGTAATAGATGAACTTCAACTCAGTATTCTCATTACAAGATATAACAGTCTCGATATCTTTTGACAGATCATATTAGTTCAATAGATACAACTCATATAAGTCGAATAAGTGAGTAGATACAACTCGATAACACCATAAATATGAAGGACTAAAGTCTTCATCCTAATGAAATTATTGTCCCCTATTTCTAACTAGTGAGATTTTATAGTCATGTAATAGCAAGCTAGAAAACATGTACTTCAAAAGGTAACTACTTCTAATGACATTAAGAAACTTTAAGGTTAAAAGAACCAAAGTGAAACTCATAAAACCATACATTTTATACCTTTTAAACCACAAAGACTATAGGAAATACTTACCACTTACATTTATGTATTTCATGATCATTAAGTACCAAAGCATCTAATATAAGTTACAAGTTCAGAGAAGGAAAAATAAAAATAGAATGCTTCAAAGTACCAATTTTTAAATTGAGTCCATAGATTAATTAATTCCAAGAGATACCTCAGCTCATGAATGAAGCATCCGACGAACATCTTTTCGAACATTATCTCAGACGGTAGGAAATCGGACAATAAAAAAGAATAGCAGTTTATTAAACTAAGTTCAATATGAATTCAGAAGACAAAAGCACTAAAACTAATAGCATATAAGTCATACCTGATCATTCCACCTTTTATTGTCCAAGGATCTTGCCATGTTTCGAAAAGATCTTGAATAAGTTCTTGTATATGACTTGAGCACTGATGAAGTTCAATTGGAAAGAACAACAAAGCAAAACAAACATACAAGTAAATCGAAATCCATCCATTCAATATAAGAAATAAGAGCTAAATAAACTCTTGGCCAAGAATTTTAGATGCCAAACTATTTATAAATTTATTGCCACTTAAAATAGCTATAAAGTGAGGAAGATTAGGATGCTAAATAGTTTTAAATTATAAAAGAATCTATATTCTAATCTAAAAACTAGATTAGGATACTAAACAATTTTGTAAAAAAGCATATTAGGATACTGGATTGGCTATATTGTATGTATGTAGATACATTCTTGTGATTTGTGTGTGCAATTTTCAAATATAAGAATAGGCACTTGATTGACAGTTTATATGTAATAATCTTTACGAAGATATAACAAAAAAGTGAAGAAAATATAAAGGCATCTTCATCTACTAAGTTAAAAATGCTTGAAAAATGAACACCCTAGACGAAGTAATTCATTAATTCAATCACTCTTATAACTATTTCCTAGCTTGCTGTTAGGGTTCTTCTTCCCTACAAGCAGAAAATCCCAACAAGATACAAATATCCAAGAAATCATAAGGTAAACACCTTTGTGTTATATATTTACTTCAAAGAAAATCAACTAACAATAATGTTATATAAGCTAGTTTACCTTTCTCTATATAAGAAAGTGACTACAAGCAATAAAAAAAAAAAAAAAAAAAAAAAACCAAATCATCACTTTACCTTCTGAATATAGACAGACAATTCATAATCATAAACATTTCACCAAACAAGTAGTCTGATTCCATGCAAATAGTGGGAAAAATCGACAATAAAGAGTGTAATCTTTCCTTATCCCACTTCCAAAACTTAACTACTAGTAGACAAATGAATTTCTATAGTACAAAAGGCACCCATAATTCCCCAAAATCCAACCCATTAAAGATCCACCAGAAACCCTAACAAGAAAGAAAATGAAGGAAAAAAGTACCTCTCCTGTCCAGCAGTATCACAAATCTTATGTTGAATAACGAGCGTCCTAGTCTGAAAATCGACGTTGATTGTACCCTTTGAATCCAAGTTGAACTCATTTCTGGCAAACCGCGCCAGAATATGAGATTTACCCACCCTAGAGTCTCCGATCAACACCATTTTGAATACATAATCTATCTTCTGATTGGCATCCCCATACCCACCACTGATAACCATTTTCCGAATTCTATGCTCACCAAACCCTTCTCCCCAAAAACTGAAGAACAAGAAGAAGAAGCAGCTTGAAATGGATCCAACACAAAGAAAGAGAGTGACAGATCTCAGTAGATCCTTTAAAACAAGAGGGATCATGAGAGATTGGAAGAGGGAGACGAAGAGATGGTCATCGAATATTCCAACTTCAAAGGAAGGAGCTAGATGCCGGATGGAGATGTGAGTCATGAGGTCGAGACGAGAGGGAGAGACTAATGTCACGCACCACAAAAATCATTCTTTAAATCATGTCATTAAGGGGCATGAGACTCCGATAGCATAGCCAAAAGGGAGTCAAGATCCATCAGGAAACATTCCAAAGACAGGCAAGGGTGACACGGCAACCTTGGTCAGGGCGCTAAATGCCCAGGTGTAGGCATACGAGGGCGTGGCAAGGCAACATGGTGAGACAGGTGTCAAGGACAGCGCCCATGTGCACCAACATGTGCGCGTGCTCGGAGAGGCAAGGCCTCATGCAAGGCCCGGGAAGCACACAGACCTGCGGCCAAACAAGAACCCTTGTCTGGAGTGTGCGAGTCCAGACACGCACGCCCGCGTGCGCCCGCAAGCCTACGTGCGCGGCCCACAGACAACACCCATGTGCAAGCGACAGATGCGTGTGCCCCCTTGCAGCGCACCCCTCAGGCACAGGCATGCGGCAGTCCTTGCACGTGCGCCCATGACCCAAATGCTTCGAGAAGACACAGGAAGGCACCTGACTATGCTAGATAGTCCTGGAAGCTACGAGACAGTGCTAGTGCCCACATGAAGTGCCCAAATGCATTTGGAAGCATCTTGACAACCCCACATTGTGCTGGAAGGGCCTAGAAAGCCCCACACAATGCCAGCATGGGTAGACAGCCTCACACAGCCCTAGAAATCTCTAGAAGAGTCTAGACAGTGCCAAAACTATTGGGTTGTATGTTCTAAAACTCGTAGTTTGTAGAGTTAAACATTTTCTATTATCAATAATGTTGTTATTCAACATTTCTTCCATAAAGTTGTTATTGAATTTGTAAATTGTACTTGTAAAGGCTAAATCCAATAAACTAAGATCCATGACTATTATATGAATATTGAACTTTATGTGGAGTCATAAAAGTGGATCAGGTTCGAGTAAATAGTCAAAATGATCTATACACTACAAGAATTTTGGACTTTAATGCCGGTTGAAAAAAATGAAATCGGATGTATAATGTCGGTTTTAACAAAAAAAAAAGGATCTTTAATGTCAGTTTTAAACCGACATTGAAGATGGGCTACAATGTCGGTTTAAAACCGACATTAAAGGCCTACATTTATTTTTCTTTTACTTTGCATCTTTTTTCCTTTCATATTAAATCTTCTCTCTCCTTTCACTTCTCTCTTACCAAACCCTCTCTTCTTCTTAACTTGGCCATGTGAATCACTCTGATCGTCGTCATTACTGGCGTTGCTTGGATCACTGTCTTTGTGGGCATTCTTCCGATGGTTGGTTATCATCGTGGGCGTTCTTGCTGTGTTTGGTCGTCATCATGGCCATTCTTCCAGTGGTTCGATCTATAGATTTGGGTCATCGTCTGATCCAACTTGTTTTGGTCTTCGTCACCAGCGTGGTGGAGTTCATCGTCCGTAGATTCCGTCAGTGGTGGAGTTCTCTCTTCTCCTTGGATTTGTAGATTCCGGTGGGTCAGCTCGTTGTCCGTCCAACTTGTTTTAGTTGTAGAGGTGAGTTGTTGGCGTTAGATCTATAGATTTAGTTATGGGTTTTTTCGATCTGGTCGTCTATTTTTCCGATCTATTTGTGGGTCTTTCGATATGGTCGTCGACATTGTACTTTTCAAAGGAAACAACTTAGGAAACTGACTAAGCATTTAACTGGATGATAGAAAATGAACTTGAAAAGTTCCATTTTCAGGTAGCCAATAGCGCCAGAGGCCAGCTACCGATCCCCCGTTGACTGAACGAAACGGCTTTAATCAAACTTCTCAATAAATTATGAATGATCCTTATGAAAATGATTGTCCCATATGAGTGTTTTTTTTAGAGAAAACTAAAATGCATAATGCATCCCTTTCATTTCATCAATTAGTTGCTTTGATCCAAGGCTTTCCCTCTTGTGTTTCAGCTATAACTTTAACTGGATTTCACTTTTCTGTAACGGCATTGATTGGTTGGATTTCAAATGCCATTGGCTATTCTGAATCCAAGTCTATTCCCTTCTGGGAACTCCTTTGGTTCTCGATTATTGCCAACACGTCAATAGCAGCCATGAACTTCAACCTCATGTTAAACTCTGTTGGATTCTATCAGGTTCAATTCTTGCTCCCCTTACTCTTAAGTCATCACTCATCGTCGTCGATGATAACTAAACTTTGTCACTACTTTATATGCTTGTAGATATCAAAGCTAAGCATGATACCAGTGGTTTGTGTACTGAAGTGGATTCTTCATGGAAAACAATACTCAAGGGAAGTGAAGATGGTCGTTACTGTGGTCGTTGTCAGTGTTGGAGTATGTATGGTGACTGATGTCAAAGTTAATGCCAAAGGCTTTCTTTTTGCCTTGATAGCAATCTTATGCACATCACTACAACAAATTGTAAGCATTCTCTTTTCTCCCTATAAAATCACTTGAAATTCAGCATTTAACTCTAAGAACCTAATTATAAGACATCAAGCTCAAATCTTTTGCATTGATTTAAACAGTCAATAGGTTCATTACAGAAGAAGTACTCAATAGGTTCCTTTGAATTACTAAGCAAAACAACTCCCACACAAGCACTTTCCCTTCTAACAGTTGGTCTATTCATTGACTATTGCCTTATTAGCAAATCTCTACTGAAATACAACTACACTTTTGGTGCATTCGTAAGTCATTATTCTGATATCTCTTTTTTTCGAATCTTGTATTTGTTTTGCTTTTACTTTTGAAGTTCAATCTATCCTTAATGAATGTTGCAGTGTTTTATATTACTGTCATGCTCCCTAGTCGTGTTCTACAACATCAGTCAATATTTGTGCATCGGGCACTTCTCGGCTGTATCATTCTAGGTTTTAGTCCATATGAAGACGGTATGCATGTTGATGTTGGGGTGGTTGCTCTTTGATTCAAAGATGACATTGAAGAACATATCAGGGATGGTTCTTGCTATTGTTGGGATGGTGGTGTATAGCTGGGCAGTTGAAATTGAGAAAAAAGCCAATGCAATGGTCATCCCTCAGATAAGCGTCATCTAATATTCAATTTAAATTATTTGATCATTCAATAGGCATCACTACAAGAATTTTGTCTTGAATGTACCATTTATGCACATTCCCAATAAACACGGTTAGTTGAATATGAATTCTAATAACATTTTCACTTTCAATCCTTTGTCTTAAACCTTTTTGTTTATGTGTTTTTTAGGTGTTTGGAAGGGGTGGGGAAGAGATGGATTTCTTGCAACAACAAGGGATTCAGGTGAAAATTGCTCCTAGTAAGTGCATTTTTGAATGCTTGCAGTTTTAAGCACAGTTTCTAAGTGTTTTCAAGTGACTCTAATGATATGAAAATTCCTGTTTGAGAAGTTATAGTGTGCTTATTTCTCTTTGGACCATATTGGATTAGAATGTAACACCCATTTATGACTCATGGATACTATTTATTTGTAGTTTAAATTTGATTCAAGGTGCTTGAGTTTGTGGGTTGCCCTATGGTAGTTTGTGGGTTATCCATACACTAAGATAGTTTTTGTGACAACTTTTGAGATTTGAAGTACATTGTGAGCTAAATTTGCTTATTGATGTATGTGTTCTTGAATATTCATTTTTTGGGAATTCTGATAGTTCTGTTGAAAACAAGTGATTGTGAAATATTTTTGGGAGTGTGTTTCTTTGAACAAGATGAAGGTAAATTTTGGGTTTTGTTGTGGTAGCATCATTATGCTGTCGAAAATTTTCCATCGTCTTCGTATCTCATATCTAGGTAACCAAGCTTCTCTTCTTCAAGAGCTTGAAAAAGAAGATTCTCTCATTTATTCAACTATTGAGTTTTCTTGTTTTGCAGATGCAACAAAGGAGTAAATATTTGGCATCACAACCTCTTTATGTTTTTTCTTGGGGAACTTTAGGTTCAACATATTTACTACAATAATTTTCCCTTGAATGTACCATTTATGCACATTCCCAATAAACACTGTTAGTTGAATATGAATTCTTATCACATTTTCACTTTCAATCCTTTTTCTTAAACATTTTTTGTTTGTGATCCTTTGAACAACAGTGGTCAGACAAAGACGCCTATAACCAGACATTGCTAAAGCTAGGGGGTTGGTTCAAGAAGAATTATGAAGGGATCCATACTTACCAAGTGGAGAGAGACAATAATCTCATAATGTTTGTAAAATCATAATGTTTGTATTACTTGTAATTTGTGTTTTCAAGGCCTGAATTATTGTACGACCTTTTAAATTATAATTTTATAGCAGAATTTGTAGATTAAATGTAATAGATTTATAATCCATACATGAATAATATGTCATAGCCACGACGTTCAATAATGATGTGTCATATTATACTTTTTGACCAAAAAAATGGATTCGGCAACGGAATTTAAAAAAACGGACAGATTCGGGCTTCAATCTCGATTAAGAATTTTTTTTAAAAAAAATGCAGGCTTTAATGTCGGTTGAAAATTTCACTGAAGGTCTTTAATGTCGGTTGCAACCGACATTGAAGGCTGTGTTATTGAAGCCCTTTAATGTCGGTTTAAAACTGACATTAAAGGAAACCGACATTAAAGGGCTTTAATAACACTATCTTTAATGTCGGCTGTCAACCGACATTAAAACCCAAATTTCTTTTAGTGATAGTATACGAATAAGGTTGGGTGCCTTATTCTAGTAACACTATCGGATGAAACCCACTCTGTAGTTGTTATAATTTTTTGTAAAGTGCTACAAACAAAGTAATCCTGATTCGTTCATGTATTGACATGGGGAGTGGGGACGTTCTATGCAATGAGTTTGCGTAAGATTGGACAAAAAAATAAGTCACTATTACTTTATAACGTTGTTTACTATTTAAGCTGACTATTTCGCTTAGATGACCTAGGTAACTCGATCTTAATCCTGTTTATTGTTTAGATGACTGTTTAAGGTTGTTCTCTTAAATGTTGAATTCGGGTTTTGAACAAGGGGCCCCACCTTCTCATGGCTTGAGAGGAATCTGGTTTAGTGATTGGATCACAAACCAATTATTCATTAGAGGATTAGTGGAACTTAAGGAGCAAGACATAATTTCGGGGTAAAACAACATTTGACCTAGCCGTTATTACGAACAACCTATGAAGGGTCGACTTACTAACTATGGTTAAATCAAGTGGACACAAATATACCTACAATAAGGAGAGTGCAACTATCGAGCTATAGTGGTGTGACTCAGTAGTTAACGAATATTGATTAATTCAGTCCAAAGAGTTTTAGCCAATTAATCTTAAATCCTTGGAGCTCATAATCTGTAGGTCAATAAGGTCAGTCTGCTAGCTCATACAACATGAACACCTTGAATTAGTAAATTGAATGAATTTGAAATGATATCAACTTGAAGTGTTCAAATTGAATTTAGGGTTTGAATTTAAATAGTTCAAATTCAAATTAAGGTTTTTATAATTATATAATTAATTAATTAACATTTAATTTATCGAAATTAAACGAAATTGGAGAGTTTATAATATTTAAATTTTGATTTAAATACATGAATATCATTCATGTTTAAAATTAGGTGTGTGATTAATTTTATATTTAAAATTAAATTGTTATTTAATTAATTAAATATGCTTAATTAATTAAAATCAAATTAATTTTCAAATTTAATTCAATTTAAGAAATTGATTTCTAAAATTTTGATTTAAATTAATTTTGAATTAATTGAAATTAAAATTCAAATTATATTTGAAATTTGGAATTTTCCACTTAGTGGAAATATCCAATGTTTCACCAAAATAGTAAGTGGAACTCTACAATTCACACATCTATCCCAATGTAATCTTGAAGTGTGAGTTATCTTTAACTGAATCTGTTGATGTCTGCATGTAGTTGAAGAATAAAAACACTCCAATTTTTAAGAATTTGGAGGGAGGAGGATTGAAGAACTAGATGAAAAGGTTTTTGTTGAGTTCTTCTCTTCACCTAAGAACTCATCCCCTTTCACTTCACAAATTCAGCTCAATTATGAGTTCCAACACTTAAACTCAAGACCGAAAATAGTAGAGAAGATCTCTTAGTGGTTCACTGAAGATTTTGAGCTGAGAATTCGTGAGGAGCAGCTTGGACTAAAGAAGAATTCTTCAAAGGTATGTGTTTCTTGAAACCATCTTATTACTCTTTGACCATGTTTATTTTAGTGTCAAAATTAAGGAATTAGAATGCTTAATGATCCTATTTTATTTTGCTGCTTGTTTCTGTAATCCAACAGAAACGTGCCAAATGACTCTGAAAGGCTCATGGACATGCCAGAATGTCTCAACACCTCTTCAAATGTACAGACTTTAGATTTATTTGTAATGGTATAGAATTTTCTAAAGAAGTCTAGAAGGATCATGAATGTACTAGAAAGTGTATGGAAGGACCTAGAATGGCCTAGGGACATATCAAGACACCTTGAAAGTATCTAGAAAGAGTCATGGCCGACCTTAGGGGGCTTAGGTTGATCGGGAATCCCTATAAATAATCCAAAGGGGCCTCATTTGTAAACATCTCAACATCACACATCAATAAAGCCTCTCAACATTCTCTCAAACACACTCACTTGCCCCACACTCTTCAAACCTCTAAGTCGTGTACTTAAAGTGTCTTCAATAGACATAAGCTCTTCTCTAAATGACTTACTTGGTGTTCTTTGATAGCAACATAGCCAAGTGTCGCACGGTTGGTCATCTCAAACATTGACCTTGTGACAGGTAGTATCAGAGCAACGGTCCTTGTACCTAGGTACCCCCACACACATAACTCGTTGGCCTAGCAACTTGATGGCATCCGAGGAGGGATATAACTCGCTAATTGAGCAAGTTATCGAAGGTTCAAAAACTTGTGCTCATAAAGCAAAACACTCTCTATCCAAGCAAGCGAAATCCAAGACCCACAATGCGAGACAACATGTCGACACTCACCTGGGCAACTTGGAGCAAAGCTTGGGAAAGGTACAAGCAACGATTGGCAGGTTGAGTGATGACTATGAGGGCTTAGTCTAAGAAACACTAAGATCAGTGTTGCTGCAAAAGAGATGATCAGAAGCTTGGACGAACACTCAATAAGAAGGTAAGATCCCTATTTTCTGATGTTGATAACCTATGTAAGTTTATGGAGGGTGAGCTTCATGAGCTTTGTAAGGAGCTCGAAAACATACGTGCTGAGTGTCAGGACAATTGAAAAGGTAGTCATTAGTATGCATCTATTAGCTCCCTATCCACTGCGCCTGTGCATGGCATTCATGGATTGAAGGTGCCAGAGCCCGCAAATATGATGGCACACGTAATTCTATGATGGTGGAAAACTTTATCTTCGGCTTAAAACAATACTTCAAAGTCATTTATGTCATCAAAGATGGTGCTAAAATTGCCAATACACCAAACTTCCTACGTGCAACAACCCAATTGTGGTGGCGTAGGAAACATGTTGAACGGGAAAGTGACCTATGCACATTGCGAACGTGGGAACAATTTAAATCAGAACACCGAAAGCATTTTATTCCCCACAATGTTGATATGAACTCAAAAAGAAAGCTTAGAAGGCCTAGACAAACTGGAAGCATTCCTGAATGCATAAAGGTATTCACGATCCTTATGCTCGAGATAGACGATCTATCCACCAAAGAAACACTCTTTCATTTTAAAGATGGTCTTAAGGAATGGGTGAGAATTGAGCTTGATAGGCACAATGTGAAGACGCTTGATGATGTTATTACTACTGCCGAGATGCTCATAGATTTCTTAGCCAAGGGGAAGAAAACCAAGGAAGATGAAGGGGAAACGTTAGAGTCCAATGAAGATCGAGAGAATGAGGCAAAGGGGAATGCCAAAAATGGAGAAAAGAACGAGAAGGTTATTTACACTAGTAAAGGTAAGCCCTTCAAGTTTAAGAAACTGAAGCCTTGTTTCCTTTGCAATGGGCCACAATAGACTAAGGATTGTCCAGTTAAGCAAAAGCTAGGTGCCTTATCACTGAGTCCCATGAGATAGAAGCAAAAATGGGCTCCACATACTGGATTGGTGCCCTAGTAAAGGAGGTGTAACACCCCGAATTTCTATTATTAATGTAATTTTAGTAATTTTTATTAAATGAGGACATTTTTGAAATTTTGGACTTAAGTGTAATTGTGGGAATTTAATTATTGATGTTGAAAATTATTCAATTTGAAACTTAATGGCAGGAATTAATTTCAATGTGGGAAGGAAAGAAATTTAATAAAATAAAGTAGAATAAGGAAAAGAATAAAATAAAAAGTTTAATTTATTTCCTTTTAAGTTGTTGTTGTTGTTATTATTATTATTATTATTATTATAATATAAAACAATTTTCTTCCTCCCTCACACACGTCGAACCCTCCCCCCCCCCCCCCCCAAACGTGAAGACCCTTCTGTGTGCCCTAGCAGCCACTAACTGTTTCCTCTCTAGCCGGCACCACACGCATTCAACAATCCACCACCAGTCATCGGTCGTTCATTCATGGGTCACCAGTTCGCTCGCACTGGATCTCGCCAGTTGGTCGACATCGCGTCGCTCCCGATCGATGCCTCAGACCCAACTGCACGTTCATTCGAAGCAGTGCGCCGCTCAAACTCTGCGCTGTCACGCCTCCCCGAGGTCATCCGCGCCAGATTTGAAGGTTCGACCACACCTCTAGCAGCCGCCTGACGCCGCCCAGCCCTATTTTATTGAGCTCGAGCCGCTCGTCCAAGACCTCTGCCACTGCTCACTGTCGTTTCTTCATCTGGCTAGCCGTCGGTTCGATCTTCGCCGTCATTCCATGGGGTTTTCGCTAGAATCTTGGAATCTGGGGTAAGACCTAAAGTTTGTGTTTTCTTGAATGGGTTTGGTCATCCATTGAGTTTTGATTTAATTTAGTTCTACTGATTATGTTGTGAAGCTTGGATTGAAGTTTCAAGGTGTCAGGAACCACTGTCCAGTAAGATTAGAGTTCGGCTCTAAGAAATTTTGGAGCGTGATTGGTAAGTAATATGAACTTGAAGCTCTTTGGAATGGGTTAATATGTTGGAAAGTTGGTTTTAAATTCCTAATTGTGGGTTATGAATAGATTGGTACCTCCATGCTAAGCTTAGAACAAATTTCTGGATCAACACATATTTTGGGTAAGTTGTTTTGTGGAGTTTGAGGTATTTTCATATTTGAAATTTAGTCCTAAATGGACTTAATTTTGATTATTAATTCAGGGTGTGATTTAAGAATTTTACTAAGTTTAAGGAGGGTGTGGATTATTTTTTGTTAGACTTGTCATCGGGGTAAGTAATCTTACTACTGGAACTGCCCACGGGCCAGACACTAGATGTATGCTAGCATGATAGATGAATATTATGACAGAACGATAGCATGATGGACGGATAGTATAATATAACTGATGTATGTTCTTATTTAAGGATCTGAAAGATTTATTTGTGCACGTAGATACTTGAATGCTAGCATGACCATGATGTTGTATTTGATATGAGGATATTGAGGCATATATGTATGTTGAGGTGTATATGTATGTTATAGAACCATGTTGTGATACTTATGATGTTGAGATTGTGATAGTGTCCTCACCGATTAGTTAGATGCCCACTAGATGTTGTGTTTCTTTCAGAATTCACTAGAGGTGATGTTATCCTTCGAAATTCACTGTATTTCCTTTGGGATTCACTAGAGATGGTATTATCCTTTGGCATTCACTAGAGGTTGTGTTTCCTTCGGGATTCATAGAAGTGGTGTTATCCTTTGGGATTCACCAGAGGTCATGTTTCCTTCGGTATTCACCAGAGGTTGTGGGTCCTACGGGACTTACTAAAGGTAGTGGGCATACTTAACTACAGTAGGATAAAAATCAGTTTTTCATGTATGTTTCTGTCTCATGAGGACTAGAGGAGTTTATATGTTTCCATCAGAGGTAGGCATCTAGATGACATAGATATCTAGCCTGACCCCAGTAGTGGGGTTACTTATTGAGTATTTTATACTCATCCTTTCTCATGTTGTTGTTTCAGGTAAAGGTAGAGATGCACTGACATTGATAAGTGGAATTCATGATCGAGCCACTGGGATGAGTTTTATGCTTCCACTCATGATATTTAGATTTCTTTTCATGTTTTTCAACTTTCAGTTTTGATGTTTGAAACTTACTATTAAGATTTGTTTTCAGGCCTATTTATTATCATTTATGATTATGGGTACCTTATTGTCTGTTTTTAATATTTGAATTTAATGAATGTCTTTTGAATTTACCTTATTTATTTAGCATTTAATTCACTATAAAAGAGTGCATTTTAAGTTCCATGCACGCATGTGTTTAGTAATGACCTAACTTGAGTCCTAGGGGGTTAGGGCGTCACAGGAGGTCTCTTAGAGAGTGAAAAGAAAGAAACCAAAGAGGTCGAGACAAAGCCCAAAAATAAAATAGGTAAAGGTTAACCTCCCTCAAGGGCAACGAGGGAGACACGAAGAAGTCTGAGGCATCAAAGATAGAATTAGCCAAGCAACCAAGAGAAGGATGCACAAGAAAACGAAGGCGCTCAAGGAGGAAGAACGCAATGGGGACGTTGCAAAATCAAGTGGGGTAGGGTGTCACGCCTCGCAAAAATCGTTCTTCAAATTGTACCAAGGGGCATGAGACTTCGATAGCATGCCAATTTGTGTGTGGCCAAGCGCACGCACACACCCAAGAGAGGCAGGGCCTTGTGCGAGGCCAAGGAAGCACACAGGTGCGCGACCAAGCGTGCACCCTTGTCCGGAGTGCACAAGTCCAAACGTGCATGCCCGCACGAGCTCGCAAGCCTACGTGTGTGGCCATAGGCAATGCCCATGCACAAGCAACAGGCATAAGTGTGCAGCGGTCCTTGTGCACGCATCCACGACCCAGACGCTTCGAGAAGACATGGGAAGGCGTCTAACTGTCCTAGACGGTCCTGAAAGTTTCTAGAAGCCACAAGACAGCACCAAAATCCACGAGAAGTGCCTAGACGCATTTGGAAGTATCTAGATAGCCTCACACTGTACGGGAAGGGCCTAGATCGCCCCACACACTACCAGCATGGGCTAGATAGCCCCACACAACCCCGAAAGTCTGTAGAAGAGCCTAGACAGTGTCGGAACATGCCAGATAACTCTAGAAGGCTCATGGACATGCTAGAAGATCCCAACACCTCTTCAAATGTACATACTTTAGATTTCCTCATAATAGTCTAAAATTGTCTAAAGGAGTCTAGAAGGATCATGAATGTACTTGAAAGTGTATGGAATGACCTAGGATGGCCTAGGGACATATTAAGACACCTTGGAAGTGTCTAGAAAGAGCCATGGCCAACCTTAGGGGGCTTAGGTCGATGGGGAATCCCTATAAATAGCCAATGGAGCCTCATTTGTAAACAACTCAACATCACACATCAATAAAGCCTCTCAACATTCTCTCAAACTCACACACTTGCTCAACACTCTTCAAATCTCTAAGTCGTGTACCTAAGTGTCTTCAATAAATACAAGTTCTTCTCTAAAGGCTTACTTGGTGCTCTTTAATAGTAAGATAGACCAAGTGTTGCACTGTTGGTCATCTTAAACTGATCTCGTGACACTAAGGTGAGAATGGGTAATGACAATATAGAGAAGAGAAAACTAACTCTAGTCTTGATAACTAATATACTATTTATTTATTTTATTAAAATGGTTCGATTCAATTTTCAAAATTGAAACCAAATTGAATTGAAAATTTTGGTTTCAAAATTCGAGAGGGAAATGAGAATTGAAGAGGGAGGGAAACAAAAAATGAAGATTAGAAATCTTTTAGGATTCAAAAGAGAGGGTCACCTACAATGTCGATTTTAAACTGATATTATATGCTTACAATGTCCATTTAGAACCAATATTAAAGATCCGCTTTTTTTTTTTTTAGAAACCAACATCATACATCCATTTTTAGTTTTTTCAACCGACATCAAAACCCATATTTCTTGTAGTGAATATAGGTTAGAAGAAAATCATTCATCCATTGACCTCCCATTCGATTACGTAATCAAGACTTCATAATATGCATCGCAAAAAATACAATAGTTATGGCAATAGGTAAAATCAATGTCAAGGTGAGTAATTTATAAACTAATGGATAGACCTTGTCTTTATTCGTCATGACCATTTTTACTGCAAGATCACATATTCTTTTTAGCTCAATAAACTCAATATTTAAACGTAAATCAATAATATAATTTTGAAATTGATCCTCAAGCATAGAGAGTTCAATAGCTTAAAAGTCATTTGGGTAAAATTGAGCAAGTTAACTAAGTTTTTCTATCAAAGAAACAAAGGAATTACTCGGATTTAGACATGTCACACAAAAAAGCAATTTAGTATTTGTTTCAATAAAATTATTATCCAGCTGTTGAAGTTGCATATCGATAATGACATAGAAAACTTCAACACGATAATGATATAAATTTGTAACTAGTTGAGAATTTCACCTTTGTCATCCTCGGTTTAGAAATAGGCCATCCATTTTAAGGCTTCAATATCATGACTATGACAGAAATCAGAAACCATACTCAACAACGAATCCTAATCAAATTCTCTTTTTTTTTTCTTTTTTTTTTTTGCAGTATTTCTTTACAATTTTTTACTAAACTCATTGCATTCACAATATTTTAGACCAAGACCTGCAGGTGCAGGTAGTTCTTCTAGATTTATTTTTGTATAAGATTGATCAGAATCCAAAACATTTTATTCTTTGAAGATGATGCCTCTATCGTCTCTATTGTTGTTTTTCTTTTATAATATCTCTCTATATTAATTTTGAATTAACTCTACAAAAGTATTAATAATAATAATATTACATTCTATTATATTGATTTAAAAACATGAAAACTTAAAGTCTAAGAATAGTTTAAAACTTACTTGTCAAGCTCGTATATCCAAACGAGTGACAATAAATAATTCTCTAGTTTGAACCTTGAAATTAATTTTTAAAACCTATACGAGAGTGTGAATATAAAAATAACATGGAAACAAACAAAAATATATATAGCGTAATGTAAATATAAATATTATGTAAACAAAAAATGAACGGAACCTTTTTAATAGAATGTTCTTGAGAGTTGAGATTGAAAAGTGAATTTCAAAAAGAAGAAAAAAGTTTACAAACTACCCATGTTTGTTGTCGATAAAAAAAAAAAAAAAAAGTATTGTTTGACAATTTATTTATTGAAAAAATACACATTATATTTAAAATGACACATTATTTGACCAACTTTCTTTTTATTAGGATTTACATGAGTTGGATTTTAAAAAGCCATTAGAGATGAAACAATCTGGGTAAAAATTCATTTAAAATTCAAAATAAAATGTTACTAAGCTATAAGATTCAAGCTCTTGTATTTTACCAAACAGACAGCACTCGAGTTGGTCTAAGGCGCCAGATTAAGGTTCTCGTCCGAAAGGGCGTGGGTTCAAATCCCACTCTCAACATCTTATTATAATATTTTAGCTTTTTACTTCGCTATTGATTTATAAAATACATGGGTCATAAAGTTGGACCAAAATTTTACTGGATGGCCAAGTTGGTAATTAGAGAAAAAAAAAAAAAAAATCCTCAAATGATGTTTTTATTGTCCAAAAGCATTGCAAAAAGTGAGCAATCAGTGTGTAATTCCCAAAACACCCACCTCTCATAATATCTCCAATTTCTTTGTTCCAACTCAATTGTCGCATTCCAAAAGTTTTCTTCCTTGCATTGTGACAAATGTTTTCCCTTTCAACTCAAATTAACTCACTCGCATTCAATTTCTATATCTATTTTTGTCATTTGTAATACAATTATATAACCACAATTTTTATATATTTCGAGCACTCTTATGTGCACAAAGTCTCTTATGATATATTACGTTTTGGACTTTTATTGTTGTCACCAAGTTTTTATGGTTTATCCTCATTTGTTTTGACACTTTTTATAGATCGCTTGCGTAGAGCTCTATATTTTATGGAGTTGGTACATATTGGAGGTTTGTCCATCTAGTTTTTCGTCTCAGTATTGACTAGCCATCTTTCATTTTTAGGATAATTTGCGACCCTTGATCTGATTCTCTATTAAAGAGGTTTGTTGTTGTTGTTTTAGTTTATTTCCTATCCAGATTTTTGAGTTTCTCCTTTTGAATAGTTCTCGGTCTTGACCTTTTAGTTCCATAGAACCATCAGAACTCTCGGAGAAGGTGCAATATGTGGTGGTAGGTGTTGTAAGAGAGAATTGTGAGGCTTAACTTTCTTTTGTTCTAAATTCTTTCTCTTGTCACGTCTTGTGTTGTCTTCGTATAATCTTCTTTGATTTGATGGTAATATTCCAAGATACTTTTTCATAGCTTGATAAGTCAAGTTGTTAGGTCGTATGTGTGATTTTGTTGTTCTACTTAGCTAATTTTTATTAAGATGTTTCATACAGGTTCTTCTCATTGGGATTTGTTTTCCTGAGTTATGTTACTTGTAGTATTGTTGGATGAGTTTAATTGGTTGGATCCTTTTGTCGTTTTCTTATAAGTTTTGCTGTTGGTGTTTATTAAACGAACGAAAAGAAAATGTCTTGTTTGGTGACCATTTGATTTTTTAAACAATAATTTTCATTATTAAAATGGAAAAGAGAAAATGTAAATATAATCTTTCTCGTTTATTATCACAGTGCGCAAAAATACATTATATCTACATCCAATGAGAAAAGAGGAAAGCAATAACTAATAAGAATATACTAACAAAAATAACAAAAATCTGTTACAACTACCCCTCAAGTTGGACTGAAAATAGTAAACAAACCCAACTTAGATCTTATATCAGAAAACAATGGAAAAGGAAGAGCTTTAGTAAAACTATCAGCAAGTTGATGCATAGACTGAATAGGCAGCAACTTAACAGAAACATCAGCAACCTTATCTCGAACAAAATGACAGTCAAGCTCGATATGTTTGGTTCTCTCATGAAAAATAGGGTTGGTGGCAAGATGAATAGCAGCTTGATTATCACGATAGAGCAAAGAAGGTTGATGAATAGGAATAAGAAGATCATGAAGAAGAGATTTGAGCCAAACAAGTTCACATGTTATGGAAGCAAGAGCTCGATATTCAACCTCTATAGAAGATCTTGAAACCACATTTTGTTTTTTAGACTTCTAAGAAACAAGAGAGTTGCCTAAAAAGATGCAATAACCTATTGTAGACTTTCGTGTATCAGGGAAAGAGGCCCAATCGGAATCAGCAAAGGCACGGAGCTAAAATGATTCAGTAGGAGAGATCAAAACACCTTGGCCAAAAGCTGACTTTAAGTAGCGTAAGAGATGATGAGCTGTAGATAAATGAGCTTTGCACGTTTTGGCCACAAATTGACTAAGTTTATTAACTTCAAACACAATGTCTGGACGAGAAATAGTCAAGTAGAGAAGTCGACCAATCAGTGTTCTATAAGAAGAAGAATCATCAAGGACTTCCTGGTCAGAGTGTCGAAGCTTAACAGTCGGATCCATGGGAAGATTGATCGGCTTAGCACCAAGAAGACCAACATCCTCTAGAATTTGAAGTGTATAATGCCGTTGTGAAATAGAAATACCTTGAGATGAACGAGCAAGCTCAAGGCCCAGAAAATACTTCAATGACCCAAGGTCTTTGAGTTTAAACGCAACATGTAAAACCTGCTTAAGTTCATCAATAAGCTTGACATCTGCACCAGTAATGATAATGTCATCAACATACACCAATAAAGCAATAAAACTGGAACCAGAACTGCAAACAAACAAAGAATAATCAACCTTAGACTGTTGAAATCTAAGAGAAACCAAAACATCAGAAAATTTTGCAAATCACTGCATTGTAGCCTGTTTGAGACCATATATGGACTTCTTTAAGCGACAAACAAGCTTGCCTTTGTGAGGAACCTTAGATGTATAACCAAATAACCAAGTGGAAGATCCATATATACTTCTTTAAACAAATTTCCATGAAGAAAAGCATTGTTCACATCTAGTTGAACCATAGGCCATTGATAGGTGACAGCTAAAATAAGAAGAACTCGAATAGTGACTAATTTTGCCACAGGAGAAAACGTTTCAAGAAAATCCAAGCCCTCATATTGAGTATATCCTTCAGTAACAAGTCGAGCTTTATATCTCTCAATAGAGCCATCTGCACGGTGTTTGAATTTATAGACCCACTTGCAACCAATGCTATGTTTAGATGGAAGCAAAAGGACAACCTTCCAAGTATCCTTGTCTTTCATGGCTTGAAGTTCAAGCTTCATTGCTTTCTTCCAATGGTCATAAGGTATGGCTTGGTGATAAAATTGCGGTTCATAATGAGAGGAAATGGCAATGGAAAATGTGCGAAAAATAGGGGAGAGGTGATCATAAGAAAGGGATGAGTGTATGGGATATCGGGTGGAAAAACTGGGAAGAGAAGTTTGAGTTGTGAGGCTGCAGTGATAGTCTTTAAGGTAGGATGGGGGTTTGAGTGGTCTGGATGTCCTCCGAGGTGGAACAAAAGGTTGAGTATTTGGGTTGGATGATGAGGAAGACTGTTGAGATGAAAAATCAGTGAAAAGTGAGGGGATGTGACTAGTAAAGAAACTGAAGAGGTAGATGTAAAAGGTACCGACAAGGAATTGATGGGGAAAGATTGTCAGAAGAAAGAGGTTCGATATGAATGGGAGGTAAGGTAGGTGCAGTGGGAGGGTGGGCTGAAAAGTCGATATCAAGGGCTATAGGAAGGACAATATGCTGAAAAGGGTCTGGTTGCTCGGTCTCCAAGGTCTTTTTATGAAAAGGGAATAGATTCATGGAAAACAACATTTTGGGAAACAAAAAACTTGTTACTAGTGATATTAAAAGTTTATAAGCCTTCATATTTGGTGGATGACCAATAAAAACAGCAGGGACAACCCTTGGAGCAAACTTGGAACAACCGTGAGATAAGGTGGATGCAAAACATAGACACCCAAAAGTTCTGATAATAGAATAGTCAGCCAAAGTACCCTACATCAACTCATAAGGTGTTTTCCAACCAAGAATAGGTAAAGGTGTCCTATTAGTAAGATATGCTACAGTCAAGACATATTCATTCAAAAATTTGAGAGGAACTCTAGATTGAAAGAAAAATGCTCTGGAAACATTTATCAAATGCTGATGCTTACGTTCAACTATTGAATTTTTTTCTGGTCTACCCACACAAGAATATTGATGTAAACCCCCTCTTTGTAATAAAAACTCAACAAAAAAAATGCTTAGAAACATTATCAGAACGAAACACTTTGATTTTCTTGTCATAATGAATCTCAACATAAGAAAAAAATTGAGTATAAACATTAGACTTGGATTTTAACATGAAGACCCAAGTGAATCGACTATGATCGTCTACTATAGTAAGGAAAAACTTATGTCCAACATGATTAGGTGTAGAAAACAGACTCTAAATATCAGCATGAATCAAATAAAAAACAGCAGATGATCTATTATTATTTGATTCAAAAGACAGTTTCTTTTGTTTTACTAAAGGACAAATGTCACAGGGATGTGTGCTATTTAGAGAAATAAAATCAAGATGTAAAATATGTTTCAAAGCAGATAAGCGAGATAGGGATGGATGTCCAAGCCTGGCATGCCATAAGGAAGAATTAGTGGAAGAAGCAGCATTAACAACATGAGAAGATACTGTATTGATGTGAGGTTGCTCAACAATATACGGACCATCACGCAACCTACCCTTGCCAATCGTCTTCAAAGTGGACTTTGCCTGAATATCACAAGAATCAGTGGAGAAGTGGACAGATACATTACCATCAGATGTTAAAGCACTGATAGAAAGTAAGTTGTACTGAAATTCAAGAACATAGAGAACATGGTGAAGATGAAGTGACCTAAAAAGAGTGACATTGCCAAGAAAAGATACTAAAATTCTTGTGTTATTAGGCAGAACAACAATAGTACTAGTCGGTTGTAGCTCATGAAATAAATGCTTTTGGAAACATATATGTGTAGAAGCCCCAAAATCAATGATCCATTCATGATTAGAGATAATTTGAAAATAAATACCTGCTACATGTGTGACTGAATCAATATCGGATTTTGCCATATTAAGCTTGGACTGCAACATAGTGAGGAGTTGTTGAAGAGTGTCATTGGTAATCATATGTTCAGATGGAGCAGTAGATGATGAAGAAGCAGAATCAACAGGATTAGCAGAAGAATTGGATGAAGAATTTTGCTTATGAACTTTATTAGACTGTCCTTTATATTTATAACTCGGTGGATACCCATGAAGATTGTAGCATTTATCAGTAGTGTGACCAGTGATGTTGCAATATGTACAAACAGGACGACCTTTATTCTGCTTTGAAGAGGGCTAATGATTACTCTGTAGCAAGGGTTATCATTTTTCTACACAGCCAATGTAACAACAGAAGAAGAAGGATTAGCAAGAGAATGATGTTGCTCTTGTTGAACAACAAAGGAAAAGGCCTTATTAATAGGTGGAAGCGGGTCCATAAGAAGAATTTGAGAACGAGTGTGGTTGAAACTGTCATTGAACCCCATCAGAAAGCAGAGGAGATACTCGAATTGAAGAAAATATTCCATGGATTTGATGTCGCCGCAAGTACACTTCCCACAAGTACAACCAGGGCGATAGGAAATGTATTCATCCCAGAAACTCTTCATTTTTGTAAAATATATCGTGACAGAATCTTGATCTTACTTGAGGTTGGATAACTCACATTTGAGATGAAAAATACGAGGTCCATTGCGTTTTTGGAAACGATCTTGAAGATCAAGCCATATTGCTCGAGCCGACTCGGTGAAAAGAATACTTGAAGAAATACTCTTAGAAACAGAGTTGAGAATCTAGGCAACAACAACATTATTGTTGCGAATCCACAAAGAGAGAAGGTCACCTATGGTTCGAGGAAGAGAACCATCAATGAAACCAAGTTTGTTTCTGATGGAAAGGGCGAGAACCATTGATCTGCTCTAAGAAACATAGTTATTGTCGGTGAGAAGTTCTAAAACAAGAACAAGATTGGAAGTGTCACTGTGATGAAGAGCGTATTGATCTTGATGAGAAAGATGAAGCCCAGTAGCCAGAAAGTCGGTTGAAGAAGATGGATCGATCAGAGGAGAAAGAGGCAAATCGGGAAGGGGCATGTTGACTTCGTGCGGGAAGGGGAAGGGGGAAAAATTAGGGATTGAAAGGTTTTTCTCTCTCTGATACCATATTAAAATGGAAAAGAGAAAATTTAAATATAATCTTTCTTTTTTATTATCACAGTGGGCAGAAATACATTATATATACATCCAATGAGAAAAGAGGAAAGCAATAACCAATAAGAAAATACTAACAGAAATAACAAAAATCTGTTACAACTAATATTCATCTTTCTTAAGTAAAAGTTGTATTCTTATATGGTCAAATTCTAATGATAAAAATAAGTTTTCAAAAATTATTTTTAGTTTTCCAAACTTGTCTTGATTTTTAAAAACTACTAGAAGAAAATAGATAATAAAAATAAGAAATTTAAAAGTGGAAATGATATTTATAGTCTTAATTTTCAAAAACTAAAAATTAAAAACCAAATTATTGTCAAATAGAGCTAAAATAATGGTTGTTATGGGTGAAAAATATGGCTTATTATTTGGTCTTACAAGGATGAGCCAATGGTTCATTTTGAGAGAAGCAAGTTATTTGGCTAAGAAGGTCGACCAAGAGACAATCATAAGAGCCAAATAGATCAACTAACTTCATAAGATAGAACAAGAACTATGAAGCCTAACCCTTATGGTTGACATGGAAATTAAGAATACCATAGAGATAAACTTTGTAGACTTCATGAGATTTGACCCCTTAGAAGAAATAATGTCTAAAGTATGAAGGTCTAAGGTTGGATAATCTAACAAGAGAATATGTTTATTTGGCTAAGTATGGAAGTTGATTTATGAGGAAGAGCCGACCATGAAGACAAAACTATACTTAAGTGTTTAACTTCTACTTGTGCTTAGGTTTGTTGGTGAAATAATTCCCACAAATCATAACGGTTAAAAACAATCTAATTAATTATTCAATAGATTAATTAGTAGATGAACGTTAAAAAACCATATTTTTATATAATTAGGTACACGACATTTGAGCTACATTGAAAATATTCTAAATTTTCCATTTCTCTCAACTCTCTAGATCATTATAGACTTGATCGTTAGAGTATTGCTGACTGAACACCACATCGATGCAAGGTTTTTCCTATTATGCAGGATGGTTATTCAATTCCTCTCAAATATTAAAAATGGTGAACTATGGGAGTGTTGTAGTATAAAAAATCTCCTAAATTATGAAATAGTATTATGGTAATCGCAAAGCAATAGAATTGTAAGTAGAAACATTTTAATTGGGTAATTAAAAAAGAATAGTGGCGTGGCGAGCAAGTTGGTTTCGGTTATGGATTTGGATTGGTTCAGAGTTCTTTTCTTTTGCAAAACGCCACGTGTCACAATAAAGAACCCAAGGCGCACCTAGAAAACCAGTCAATAGTATAACCGGAAATGGTATTACACGCCGAAAACTACGCTTAGTTCATTTCATTAGTTTCATATATAATTTTAACTATAAATACTCTCACTCATTGCTCATTCCTCAGCCCAAATCAAATTCTTTCTTTCTTTCTTTCTCTTCAAATCCCTTCCCACCATAACCACCAACCATGTCAAGCACTGCCGGTCAAGTCATCAAATGCAAAGGTGAAAACAATAACACTTTTGAGGTTTCTTGTTTTCCCAAATGAGGAAAGATTTGTGATGGCCTTTCGTTTTCATTTCGTTTGATCTTTGTTTTGTTGTAGCTGCCGTGGCTTGGGAGGCCGGAAAGCCACTGGTGATTGAAGAAGTCGAAGTAGCACCGCCGCAAGCCAATGAAGTCCGAGTGAAGATCCTTTTCACAGCTCTCTGTCACACCGATGTTTATTTCTGGGAAGCCAAGGTATGTTTTCAAATTCAAATCAATAATCAACAAATCCCGTTTTCTTTTTTTCTTTTTTTCTTTTTTTTTTCAAATGGGGTTTTAGGGTTTTTGTATTTTTGATCTTTTGTAGGGACAAACCCCATTGTTTCCTCGCATTTTTGGGCATGAAGCTGGAGGGTAAGTACTGGGTCAACCTTTTTTTTTTTTTTTCTTTTTTTTCTTTTTTTTTTCTTTTTTTCTTTTTTTTGTAAATGGGGATATTGATTTTGGGGTTTTGGGTTTGTTTTGTTGTAATAGAATTGTTGAGAGTGTTGGAGAAGGAGTGAAAGATCTTCAACCAGGAGATCATGTTCTTCCTGTTTTCACTGGTGAATGTGGGGATTGTCGTCATTGCCAATCTGAAGAAAGCAATATGTGCGATCTTCTTCGAATTAATACTGATCGTGGAGTTATGATCAATGACGGAAAGACTAGATTCTCCAGAAATGGACAACCCATTCATCATTTTGTCGGAACCTCCACCTTTAGTGAATACACTGTTGTTCATGTTGGCTGTTTGGCTAAGATCAATCCTGCTGCTCCTCTTGACAAAGTCTGTGTTCTTAGCTGCGGCATTTCCACAGGTTTTCCTCATTTCTCTTTATTATATATAACGCTTATAAATTTATAACCTTCCCTTTGTTTGATTATGTTGTATAATGTAATCAATTTGGTTCTTGATTCTGGAATCAAGGTCTTGGTGCCACTTTGAATGTTGCAAAGCCCAAAAAAGGTCAATCTGTTGCAATCTTTGGTCTTGGAGCTGTTGGACTTGCAGTAAGTTTTTAGTTTATCAATCATAAGTCTAATTTAGATTTTGATCTTTTCTGAATCTGTTGTTGAGCTGTTCTCTGTTTTTTAATCTAAGGCTGCTGAAGGAGCCAGAATTGCTGGGGCATCTAGGATCATTGGTGTTGATTTGAACCCAGCTCGATTTGAAGAAGGTACAATCAAATTAACATAATGAGTAATGAGAATTTTCTTGGTTTGGATGGATTATTTATTAATGTGGCAACAATTTTCTGAACAGCAAAGAAATTTGGTTGCAATGAATTTGTGAATCCAAAGGATCACAACAAGCCAGTTCAAGAGGTGATTGCTGAGATGACGAATGGAGGAGTTGACCGGAGTGTCGAATGCACCGGAAGCATCCAAGCAATGATTTCAGCATTCGAATGCGTTCACGATGTAAATAAGTCATTCCAAACGGACCCTACACTCATGTTCTGAATTCCCCATTTCCCATTTTAACTTTTGATTTGCTTTGTTATGAAAAAACAGGGGTGGGGTGTAGCTGTACTTGTGGGAGTCCCAAACAAAGACGATGCATTCAAAACTCATCCTATGAATCTCCTTAACGAAAGAACTCTAAAGGGAACCTTCTTCGGCAACTACAAACCACGAACCGACATTCCCGGGGTCGTCGAGAAGTATTTGAAGAAGGTAAGGAAGGTGTTTAAAAGAATTTGGAATCCCCATTAAAGGTTAATTTGAGAATAGAGGTGTTTTTTGTTGTTGTTGTTGTTGTTGAAGGAGCTGGAATTGGAGAAGTTCATTACACATACAGTGCCGTTCTCTGAGATCAATAAGGCGTTTGATTACATGCTGAAAGGGGAGTCGATTCGATGCATTATTAGGATGGAAAACTAAGTTGATGTTTTTGTGGGGTGAGATGAAAATAAGGGAATAAAAGATCATGTGATCATCGGAAGAAATTGGAGAGGTCTTTGATAAAAGTCTATCAATGTCTATCATGGATAAGTCTAAAATTTTGCTATATTTTGTTAATATTTTGATTTATTTTAACCTTTTCAATTTGATCGGTTGATTTTTCAATTAAATCTTAGTCAAAATAATAACGTAGTTATTTACTTATTTGTACTAAATATATATTTTACTCATTTATTTAACAAATTTTTTTAAATAATGTTATTTTAATATATATTAATAAAAATAGGTTAGGATTGAAAATATTGACAAAAATAGGCGGTTGAGTTTGTTTAACTAATTAAAACAAGTGGTTAGTGCATGGTAAGTAGGGTGAAGGAAATGTGTCAACATGTCATGCGGTTTCTTCCATTAGTTTGGACTGTGAGATTCTTATGTTGCGTCTGTTCGTTACGACGGCTTCCCTCGGAGGGTTGTAACATAGGTGGGTCTACACTTATAGAATTATAAATGACTATCGGAATATGAGTTATTTTAGTATTTAGTCAAGAATGTTTTGATGTAGTATCGTTTTAGATAAATTCATTAGGGATAATCATGTGAATTAAAAATCAAATTTGAACACATAGGCAATTTGCAGTTTGTCTTAACTGAGGACTGTCCTCCCATTCTTAACTTTAAATGTTCGGGATGTATATGACAGATGGGTCAAGGTTAATGATATAGCTCATGCTTATATTTTCGCCAGCTAAGTAAACGGTGCTGAAGTTGGTTTTATTCTAAAATATTTTCTGAAGAGTTTTTTGCAATTTGAATGCAGAATAAAATTTGACTACTAGTTACAGGCTTACTAGAAAATGTTAGCCTGGTTACCTTTCCTCATGAAATGTTAATTTTAAAAAATTATGTTTGTTCTAGCTATCTCTGTTGAGAATCAAATTGTTAAAAGTCATTTGTAGATATTTAGATATCTAAATGGTTAGATCAAAGTATAGAAATTTTATGTTTCTAAATCTGACCATTAACAAAGATAGTTATTGAGATAGGTCAGATGCATCTTGCTCAAAGAGTTAAGAGTACCTCAATGTAGTGGGAGGAAAAAAAAGTGTGCTTCCTAGCCGAGGAAAGTGTGCTTCCTAGCCATTATTGAGATTAAGATGCAATCCCCTTATAGTTTTATCTAAAGCCTATTGTATATTAAAATGTTTACAATAATTCTCTTGTGTTTGAGAATTATCTAGTAGAACTAGGAATACCAGATAACCTAGGGCAAATAGGAGAAATATCGGGTATAGAGATACCGAATGGTAAAAAATGGGTATAGGATGTCCTGGTTTATTGTATTTCTCTATAAAACTTAGGAACTCAATCTTATATATCAGATGTATAAGTTACCAATCAGGTTCGAGTAAATAGTCAAAATGTCTATAGTACATGGATAAGATTGGGTATCTTATTCTGGTAATGCGGTCTACTCTGTAGTTGTTAAAAGGAGTTGTAAAGTGCTACAAACGAAGTGATCCTAATTCGTTCATGTTGGACATGAGGAGTGGGGGAATCCTTGCGCAAAAGAGTTTGTACAAGATTGGACCACGAAATGAGTCACTTTTACTTTATAACGTTGTTTACTGTTTATGATTGACTATTTCAAAGCGATGATCTAGGTAATTTGACCTTAATCTTGAGCTAATTATGAACTCTTGTTTATCTGATATTGCCCTTAGATTTGCATAGGTGAGGGTTGGCTCAACAGCGCCGGCTCAATATGATTGCCATTTTAGGGGTAAGACCGGATAGATAGTTGGGGACATAAGATGCAAGAGGGAATTCACTCCTACCCGCTTTAGGGATAGTAGATAGGTTGTTCCTTAAGTGCTGATTTTGGGGTTGAACAAGAGATCTTGCCCTTTCATTTGGTGATTTGGATCACAAAAAAATTGTTCATTAGGGGATCAGTGGGGCCTTAAGGAACAAGAGGTAATTTCGGGGACGAAACAGAGATTTGAACTAGCCGTTATTACGAACAACCTATAAATGTTTAACTTACTCAGTGAGGGCGGTCTAATGAGTTTAGCCGATTAATCTCGGATCGTTGGAGCCCATGATTTGTAGGTCCATGAGATTCCCTTACTAGCTCGGAAATGGATTAGCTCTAGAATAGCGTGATAAGTTAATTTGAAACGTTCAAATTAGAAACAAATGGAATTGGAGAAAATATATTTAAATACGATTTAAATACATGAAGATGAATTTGTGTAAAAAATTAATTTAATATTGGATATTAAATTAACTAGAATTATTTAATAAATAATTATTTATTAATTTTTATTAGAAAATTAATTTATGCAATTAATTTGTAAAATTAATAAATTTTGTTTTTAGAAATAAAATATGATTTTAAAATCAAAATAAAATTTGGAAATTGAAAAATCACACAAACTTGAAAAATGGGTTTTTCAAGTCATGTTCAAAGTTGCTCACAAGGAATCCACCTCCTCCTTTAGTTTACTCTAAACATGAGCTGCATCCCATGCAACACATCTTTTTGCATGATAGTCTGCAATACATTCAAGAGATTGGAGTGAAGAAAAATGATGATGAATCGATTGAAGTTTTTCTGAATAATTCAGATGAAAAAGGTGTTCTTCAATGGGTTGGTTTAGTGAGCTTTCTCCATATTCCCTTTGATTCCCGCTTATTTTGAGTCCCACAACTCAATCTAGATCACCAAGAGGATAGTAAGAAAGATCTTGTGGTGGTCTACACAAGGATTTGGTGGAGGATTTAGCAGCTGGAAATAGAGATTTCGTTGGTTCGGCCAAAATATGTTTTTGAAACCCATTATACTATATTTTTAGCATATTTCTTTTCAACCAAAATTAATGAATTAGAATGCTTATGGATCCTGATTTCTTCCGCGGGTGTGCTTATAAGACATTTTTTTAGTACATAAGAGTGGAGTATTCGAACAACATACTTCTTGGTTAATAAAATATAGGGGCAATTGCAACTTTCATTAAAAAAAAAATTGAAAGTTAGACGCGTGTCCTTAAGTTTTGCTTTTTTGCAAACATGTCAAAAAAACTTCTGCCTGAAAATTTGATTGCTATCTGACTTCTATATGATTGTTATGTGAGTACTATGTGATTTCTATATGATTGTCACACCTGCAATTACAAAAAAAGTTGAAGTCATGGCCTTGGTTTCTTAAAATGTATTTGTCATATAATGCAATTTCCCTAAAATATAACAATTTGACATGAGAAAATAAAAATAAGGAAACACAATAAAGAACTACGATCTAATTTGAAGGGTTTTTTTTTTTTTGGAAAGGGTATTGAAGACGATGAAAATAGTAGATTTCATGTCCATCAATTATTTTCCAAAATTGTTTGAAAAACAAGTGCACTAAACATCTTAGTTGTTTTTCCATTCATTATTTTCCCAATCATAAAAACTAAAAACAATTTGAGGCTTTAATATTTACTTTGCTTAGTAGGACGAGGCAATTTTTTTCTTATATGGTCAGGAACTTGAAATATAATTAAATTTGGGAATTATAAGCTTGAAAAAATTAAATAGTCAGTAACATCTACGCTTCCATTAAATTTTTGGTAATAAGGGAATTATAATGAGTAGGAAAAAAAAAAAGAAAAAAAATGGCTATTTATAAATCGAAAGTGGTAAAATTTTTTAGAACTTGCTTTCAAATATTTATTATTCTAATTTTACCTTCATCCATCCACTCGTGTATCATTAATATATTTGATTTGCACCTTTTCCTTAAGCAAAATGACAAGTGATAAACTAGGTTGTAAACAAATTGTCCCTAATTAATAAGAAGGAAATTGTAGTACATAGCAATGTTTGAGGTTTGTTTTGGATATTTAGCAAATTCTGGATTCAATCAGAATTTTAGTGAAACATGTGCCCTGCACATGCCCCATTTTATCTGTATTCCCAATTTGCCCTGGGTTGATTCTAATAATTAACTAATATACATTTACACATACAGTGTAATTGTGAAACGAAACTATGAGATTTAACTAATCTATCTATACACATATAGTGTAAGGGTAATATGAACATATGAGGTTTTAACCATCATTTTTTGTCATTCTTGATTTTAGCAGAATATTTAATTTTCCTAAATTTTCACCACCAATATCAGTATGTTTTGATAATTATATCGGTGTGTTTTAGTAATTAACTAATATACATTCACACATACAATATAATAGATATGAAGGTATGAGGTTAAAATAATCTACATTTATATACAATGTAATTGTAATATGAAGTTATGGGGTTTTAATTTAACCATCATTTTCTTGATTTTTAATTCTAACATAATATTTTCATGATTTTCTCCACTAATTTTGTTCAAATCTATCGTTCGTTATTAGATTCGGTTTTATCTTACTATTTTTTTTATTTGTTTATTTATTTCATTATTAGATTCAGATTTGATTTATTTTGGTCTAATTCTTTTTTTTTTTATATACATTTTGGAGATTTATATTCTTATCACGCACTACAAGAATTTTTACCTATTTTGACTTTTTTTCCCTACGCATCAATTTTCATCGACATAGACTGGTTTCTCTCGACGTAATTTTAATTCGTCGGTCAAAATGAAGCAAGACCTATATTTTTTTTTTACTTATTTATGCCGACGTAACTAGACACTTATCTCGACGCACAACGCGTCGGTCAAAGTTTTAAAAAAAATAATTTTCCTTTTCCCTCAATTTTCCTTTCCCCCCATTTTTTGCTTCCCATTTTTTCCTAATTCCCACTATTTCCCCCCATTTCCTTTCTCACTCCACTTTTTCACCATTTTCCTCCCACTCCTCCTCTTCCCCCACGTTTTTTTCTTCCACCTCCCCCCATTCACTTTTTTCTTTGCAAGCTTTGGAGGTCCGGTGGCTGCTCTTCCGATGCTGGCAGCCGCACACTCCTCCGACGTTGGCGCCGCACACTACTCCAACTCCGACAGTTGCACGTTGGAAGTTTACCTATTGTGTTAACACAATTCCTTTTTTTTTTTTGTTGATTAACATTGATTTTTCTTGAAAAAAACAAGTTAAATGGTGGGTATTAAAGTGTCATTTACTAAAACAAAGATCTAATTGAAACTTCTAAATGGTACATTAGCTCATTTTCAACCACTTTTTTTCCTCTTTTTCAAATGATTATAATGAATGCATTAGAAAAGAAATGAAAAAAAGAACACATTTTTTACATTACATTAATGAGTTTTAACTCAAAGTTGTAACTTGTAGTTGAATATATTCTTTTTTCTCTATCTTACTTGTATTTGTAGCATCAATTTTAAACACTTATCTTGTAATTATTGTCTTTCTACAAATAGTTGAAAAAAAATAGGGTGAAAAGATTTGAACTACATGGATAGTGATTAGAATTTTGACATTCCATTATTATGTGATTTATATTGATGGAAAAAATAGAAAGTAAGATTTATAAAGTTAGAGAGAGAAACTCAATTACTTATTTAACTAAATGTAAAAGGGTATGTTTTGAAACTTAATTTGTTTACAGATTGTGGCTAGAGGGACTCCACGAGCATTTGCGAGTTCAAAAAGCTTGTAAAAAAATATAGTATATGAAAAACATGTAAAAAACTATTCTTGTGGAGATAGAGTTATAAGATGAATTTCAAGTGTTATCAAGTTTCTTTGGGTAATATGTTTGTTATTCATACTTTTTAGGTTGCTTTAAGAGTCAAAGTGTCATTTGACTATTTTTTAAGAGTTTTTTAGTTTCTCTTTGAAAGTGGAAGTGCCTCTTAGATACTATTTAAGAGCTTTTAAGTTAGTTTTGAGAGTCAAAGTGACTTAAAGGAACTTTTGAAGTTTTTTTTTTAGAGTCAAAGTGTCACTTAGACAAATTTTAAGAGCTTTTTAGTTTGAGTTGGAGAGTGAAAGTGACACTTGGGAACTTTTTAGT